>NC_057803.1:49060323-49360323 GCF_018294505.1 Triticum aestivum
ACCGAGCGGAGCCCGTCGCCGCCGCTCGCCATAACCACGGCCACCGGGCCTCCCTCGCTCCCCCGACTAGCCCAGAGGCTCCGCCTCGACCCCCTCTTCCCTCTCCACCGACCCACGGCCCTCCGGAAGCCCTGCAGCATCGTCCTCAAGCTCGCCCCAACCTTCGGCCACCGGCGAACTTTCGAGGATTCGCGAGCTCCGGTGCCTCCCCGAGCTCGCCGAGGCCACCGCTGCACCCGCTGTGAGCTCCTGCTCCCAACCCCTCTCTCCCCGCCATTGAATCCCTCCTCTATCCCCCCTGGCCACCGCGGCGGAAGCTCACCGCCGTCACGCCTGTCGCCGCCGTCGTTGCAGGTCACCGAACTCGCGTCCGAGCACGACCTCGAGCTCGTGGATCTCCCAGGAGCCCGCCCAGCCTCTCAGCTCGCTCGCTCGCTAAGCGTAGCCCCGTGCCCGTGCTGGCCCGAACTCCGGTCGCCGCTGCGGGCCCCGTTCCGGTGAGCTCGGGCTACCTCAGCCCCTGCCATTTGTACAGATGGATGCGGGCGACTCCCAGCTACGCGTAGAGCCCCTCAGTCGCCGATTTGGTCGCCGAAGGAGCGTTTCCGACGCCCTCCGCCGTTGCTGGCGTCGCCGGCGACAAGCCGCGGGTCAACTCCGGCGGGTTTGACCCGGGGTTTGACCCCCTGACGTGTGGGCCCAGGCGCCTGCTTAGTTAGTGCTAGGTTAGTTAGTGTTAACTAACTTAGTTAATTAGGTGAGCCACTGACATGCGGGCCCCGCCCGGCTAACTAAGTTAGTTAGGGCTAACTAACCTGGTTAGTTGACTGAGACACTGACGTGTGGACCCCACACGTCAGGTTTGACCCTGACCGACCCCTGTTGACTTGCTGACGTCACGGTGACGCACTGCTGACGCAGTAAATGTTTCTGGAATTTAGATAATTCTTAAATGATTTATTAATTCCAGAAAATAGCTAAAACTTCAATAAATCATAGAAAATTAACCGTAACTCCAAATTAAATAATTTATATATGAAAAATTATCAAAAAAATTCAAGGAATCCATCTGTACCATTATCATGCATGTTAGAACAACTTATAGGTGCTGTTTAGCACAAATCAATTAAATGGCATTTGAATAATCACATATGGAGTTTGAATTTGAATCTTGTATTCAAACCAACTTCATTTAATCTGTTGCTAGTTGCATTAGCCCAAAACACATTCATTTTGCCATGTCATGATCATGCATCATATTGTGCATTGCATTGATTGTGTTCCCTTCTGTGTTGCCGGTATTTGTCCCCTCTCGATAGACGTGATACCGATGATGTGATCGTTGACACTGATGAAGACTCAATGTTATCTTCAGAAGTGCCAGGCAAGCAAACCCCCTTGTTCATTCCGATACAATCCTACTCTCTCGCTCCTACTCTCTTTTACTGCATTAGGACAACAACGATATACATTGTTACTTGCTGCGGTAGCTGAACCCCTTTATCCTCTGCATGACCTGTCATTGCCACAGTAAATAGATGAAACCCACTAGCATGAGTAGGAGTTGTTTGAGCCCTGTTGTGCCTACTCATTCATGCTTGTTTGTCATGCCTGCTACTGCTTAGAGTTGAGTCAGGTCTGATTCATCGGGGATGAATCAGAGGTGTGTGAACATGTCCTACTGTGTGTGAGCTAAGTGTGTGAACACGATTTGGAAAAGGTAGCGGTGAGAGGCCATGTAGGAGTACATGGTGGGTTGTCTCATTGCAGCCGTCCTCAGGAACTGAGTTCTGTGTTTGTGATCCATGATTCAGCTACTACCATACATTGGGCCCTGAAATATGACCCCGCTCGACTTCTTAATCACCCTTGTCCTTTGTCCAGGAGTTGCAAGTAGTTTCTGGTGTTTGTAGCTTACTGGAGGCCGTGGACAGCGCTGACCGTAGGGGTGGGCTGTGATGCGGTAGGTACGTGGCACGGTGTACCGGATGCCCGTTTGGTATCTCGGGAACCCTGTTCACATCGTTTGGGGCTGTGAGCGAAACTCCGGCCGGATCTCCTCATGGATGGAACCCGAATAGGCGATAAACCTGGACTAGAGACTTGAGTGTTTAGGTAGGTCGTGGTCTACACCCACGTCGGCTTTCGCTTGAAGTCTGCCGAGCACATGTCGTGTGCAGACGCTAAGTGGTGGAAACATGTATGAAGAAGTACACCCCTGCAGGGTTAATATGATCTATTCGAATAGCCGTGTCCGCGGAAAAGGACTTCTGGGTTGCTTAAATCAGTTCATAGACAAGTGAAAGTGGATACTCTAAAATACGCAAGATAAGCGTGAGTGCTATGGATGGCGTTCTCGTAGGGAGACGGGAGCGGATCCATAGTGGTGTATTGATATGGTGAATATGTGGACTCGTGTGCGCCACCTCAAAAGAGTCGCTTGCAGTCGTAGTTTAGGATAGCCACCGAGTCAAAGCTGGCTTGCTGCAGTTAAACCCCACCATCCCCTTGTTGAAAATGATGCATATGTAGTTAGTTCTGATGAAAGTCTTGCTGGGTACATTTGTACTCACGTTTGCCTATTTTATGTTTCTGCAGAGAGACTTCAGTCTCACTAGTAGTTCCACGTGGACTTCGACGTTTAGCTTGTTACCTCAGCTACGATCTTGTGCCCTCGGCAGGATCTGATAGATAGTCAGGCTTCTCAGCCTTTTTCATTTATAGATGTCTGTACCCAGACATGATAGCTTCCGCTTGTGCTTTGATTTGTATGCTCTGAATGTTGGGTCATGAGACCCCTGTTTGTAATATCTCGCTCCTCGGAGCCTAATGAATAAATTACTTGAGTCGTAGAGTCATGTTGTGATGCCATGTTGTATTTGCACATATCGAGCATATTGTGTGTATGTTATTGAAATGCTTGGTATGTGTGGGATCTGACCTTCTAGTTGTTTATCTTTAGTAGCCTCTCTTACCGGGAAATGTCTCCTAGTGTTTCCACCGAGCCATGGTAGCTTGCTACTTCTCCGGAACACTTAGGCTGGCCGGCATGTGTCCTTCTTCGTTCCTGTGTCTGTCCCTTCGGGGAAATGTCACGCGATGAATACCGGAGTCCTGTTAGCCCGCTACAGCCCGGTTCACCGGAGTCCTGCTAGCCCAGTGCTACAGCCTGGATTCACTCGCTGATGACCGACACGTTCGATGCTGGGTCATGGATGCCTGTCCCTGTAGGTCTGTGCCACTTTGGGTTTACGACTAGCCATGTCAGCCCGGGTCCTTTGTCATATGGATGCTAGCGACACTATCATATACGTGAGCCAAAAGGCGCAAACGGTCCCGGGCAAAGGTAAGGTGGCACCCGTGGGAATACCGTGCGTGAGGCTGCAAAGTGATATGATGTGTTACATGCTAGATCGGTGTGACTTAGGATCGGGGTCCTGATAAAATAAGATTTTATTTCGGAGTTTTTCGCTGTTTCATTTGAATTTAGGAAAAATGTGCGTTTTTCAAAATTGCATTTAGGTCCCAAATAAATGTTCACCTTGTGCGGCTTGATTTTAGAAGCCTGTGAAAATTTATTTTGGAATTTTTGAAGTCCGTTTAGTATTTCTTTTTATTTTTCTTCCGAGCGGAATAATTTTAAAAAAAATTGCGAACCGACCTTAACGGGCCGTGTCCGACCTGGACACCGACCCGGGAGGCCTTTATAAGCCGGGGGGGGAGCCAGCCGAGCCCAGCCACCGCGCCCCCAAACCCTAGCCCGCGCCCCGCCCTAGCCGCCGCCGCCGTCGCTGGATCCCGCCGCCGAGGTTCGCCACCGCCTCGTTTTCCGTGCCGTCGTAAAAAAATATCGGGGTTCGTCGTTTTTCTTTTTCTCGGGTTAAATCCGCGATTTTTCTGATCGCGATTCCTGATCTGATTTTCGTTTTAGTATAATTTTTCGCTCGTTTATCGGAATCAGGCGATTCAAGCGCCTAGAGTTTCGTCTCGAAACCCTCTATTCGTTTAACCAACTTAAACAAGTTTTTTCTACTGTAAAATTTGCCCTAAATCCAGATTAGTAGAATGAAGTTGTTTTCTTTCGCCGTTTGATTTTCGTTGCTTCGTTCGATTTGATTCTTTTTGCCAACCGGAGTTCTTAAGTTGAACCTTCTGGTTAGATCTCTTATTTGAGTTTTACCTGTGCATTAGATGAGTACTTATTGTATGCTTGTTTGTTTGTCTGCGATAGAATACTCGGAGTGCACCGCCTGTTACTTCGGATTGTTAGGTTTCGCGGATCATCAGCAAGGCAAGTAACACTTTGATCATACCTTTTCTACTACCCAGTTTTATTGCATTAGATCAATCCTCACACATTGCATGACTAGGATCTAATTAAATTGTGGGATGGGAAGTAGATGAGGTAGTACCTATTACCTGTTTATTTTCAAACCTTGGGAGCTACTTCTACGTTTGCTTATTATGTCATGCTATGCTAGTAGACGTGGATTGGGTGAGTGATATCCATGACAAATGTGAGTTTTATTAATTAATGGTTTATCTAAGGTGGCAACTTAAACACACATCTGGGTGGATTGAGGCATCTGGGTATTCCGGGACTTGCCTGTTTTTTTTTGGACCGCCACCCAGGCCCAAAGGGATCATGAGATTATTCATGCTAGAAACTTCGTGTGCAGCCACAAGCTATTATGGGCTCTAGCATAGTTGACTAAGTCGTGCGAACTCTTACAGTGGTAGACTAGCAGATGTAGGGGATGTAGGTGGTACGGTCTACCCGATCGTAAAGTGCTAGCGCTTCTGAAAGACTATGTCTCGGTCATCCGTCTTCTCAAACACCATGTAGTGCGAGAAACCAAATGGAGGCGATCGAGTCTTGTGGGGAAAAGTGCGCAAACCTCTGCAGAGTGTAACAAACTAATCATGGTTAGCCGTGTCCCCGGTTATGGACATCTTGAGTATCTAGTACTTGGATTATCATGTGAATCTCATCATGTTACTTTAAATTAATTTTGTTGGGTTTAATGATGATGCTTAATTGGGATTGAGAATGCTGTCAACCATTCTCAATGTTTAACAACCACCATGATAGTTAAATAAAATTATTCCTTTGAAGTAGGGAAAAATTGGCTTTACGCAAACCTGTAACCATAGAGCTTTCCACCATCCAAATATGCATATAGTATAGCTGTTCATTTCATTACTCTATGTGTTACCTTGCCAGCATATTCCATGTGCTGACCCATTTTCGGGCTGCAACGTTAATGTTGCAGAATTTTCAGACGACAATTAAGGAGTTTTTAGGTCGTGGTTCTATACTCAGTGATGCCGTTGGAGTTGATGGACTCACTTATCTTCCAAGCCTTCCGCTGTTATCGTTATTAGATGGCCTTAAGCCATATTTATTGGAATAAGTTCTCTTTTGAGACACTCGATGTAATAAGTGTGTGATTGCTAGTCTGCTATAAATCCTCCGAGTACTGTGTGGTGTCAGCATTACTAATCCAGGGATGACGCTGGAGCACAGAGATCAGACTGTTTGAGGTCTGGTCGCTACAGAGATGGTATCAGAGCACACACTGACTGTAGGACACGATCACTAAGCTAAAGACCTAGATCACTATTCACTCTCTTCTCTTCTGACTTCTCATCTTTTCTACTCTTTAGGATGGCGGATGCAAGGAATAAGTTCACGCAACCAGATGAAGATACACCCTTTGGACGTCACTTGAAGGAAGTCACTAGATACCTGAACATAGGAGTACCAAGCTTCTCCGGAACCTACAATGCCACTTTACCTGAAGAAGAGCGCTGGATGATTCAAGTTCAAGTTCCAGGAAGGACGTTCATGCCAGTCACTAAGCCCATAGAGTTTTCTTTTGATGCACCAACTTGGAATCTAGGAAAGAGCATGGTAGCTCACATCGCCATGGGACGCATTGGAGAAGTCTACCGCAAGGATCTCAAGGATACTATCTACCAGATTTGTGGGCGCCGAGATGAACACTGGGAGATGATCAGCACCAGGAAGGATAGATCAATCGCAGCTTTTATCCAGGAGTTAAACCATCACATTCAACGACAGGAGAACCAGATGTGCGCCGACATGATAGATCTGAAGAATGCAAGGACAAGAATCAAGGAACTGGAGGAAGAACTCAAGGCTACACGTGAAGATTATGAAGAGGAAATTGAAGTATTGGTGGATAAGAATGCTGACCTAACAAAGAAGATTGGAGTAGGCCCTACGCCAGTAGATGAAGGCGAAGAACCCAAGGAGATTAGCCCGGAAGACTACATCATCATCGACGGCACTGACTCGGAAGCAGATAGTAGCAATGATGACTATGTTGATGAAGCAGGAGCAGATATTATGGAGTCAACGACCGTATAATATTTCTAATAGACCACCACATCAGTAGTAGTAATCCACCATGTAAATATAGTAGTCCGAGCACTTTTGCGATAGTTAGATCGATTGTATGCCTTGTTTGATTGATTGAAGTGAATTGTTTGCTTTTGCCTCATGTGCATATGGGTAGTGTTTTCTCTTTAGACCCCCTCTATTCTTACATCTCATCTTTTCTAAACCCTCAGATGCCTCTGAGACGTGACCCCGGATTTGCCTTTCCACCGGAGCTCACCCAGTTGATCCAGCAACAGAACACATTGATGCAGTTGCTAGTTCAGAATCAGGGGAACAACAACAACAACAACCCGCCATCACCACCACCTGTTGACCACTTAGCCCGTTTTCTTAGGCTGAATCCGCTGGTGTTTTCCAGTAGCACCGAGCCGATAGTAGCAGATGATTGGCTCCGCAAGACATCTAGGGAGTTGACCACAGCAGGATGCACAGATGCGGAGAAGGTGAAGTTTGCCGCACATCAGCTAGAAGGACCTGCAGCATCCTGGTGGGAGAATTTCACAGCCACTTTCCCTGTAGACACTGTCACATGGGACCAGTTTCAGCAAGCTTTTCATATTGCACATGTTTCAGCAGGAGCTATGGCCATGAAGAAGCGTGAGTTTCACAACTTGCGCCAAGGAGGACGGACAGTTGGCCAGTACGTGGAGGAGTTTAGTAAGTTAGCACGTTATGCCCCAGATGACGTCGCTACGGATGCAGCTAAGCAGGAGAAGTTTCTGGAACGACTGAATGATGAGTTGAGCATGCAGTTGATGGTAGCCACCTTCAACAACTACCAGGAGTTGGTAGATCGCGCTCTTATGATTGAAGGGAAGCAGCAGCAAATTGAGAATCGCAAGAGGAAGTATGAACAAGGAAAGTACAATTCAGGAGCTCAACAGAAACCACGTTTTACCCCTAGACCGGGAGGACATTTTTAGCATACCCATGGAGGAGGTAGCTCGCATAATCACAATGGCACCAAGAATGGAAATGGCAATGGAGGAAGCAACGGCCAGAATTGCACCAACCCATCAACCCCAGCCAAGAAGGACCTGAGCCAAGTCACTTGTTTTAAGTGTTCGAAGACCGGACATTATGCCAATGAATGTCCTGAAGGCCAAAATGGCAATGGAAGTTCTGAGAAGAAGCCGAACCCTTTCAACAGGGGACAGGTGAACCACGTTAGCGTGGAGGAGGTTGAAGCTCAGCCCGATGCAGTAATAGGTAAGTTTTGGTTAAGTCATTTACTGCACTCGTTCTTTTTGATACTGGTGCATCGCATTCATACATCTCAAGGGAATTTGTGGATAAGTATAACCTACCAACCCAAGCCCTTAGGTCACCCATGTTAGTAACCTCGCCTGGAGCAGAGTATGTGGCTAGTCTATGGTGTGATCGGTTACCATTAAGGATTGGTAACTATGTTTTTCCCTCAAACCTAATAGTATTGGAATCTCAAGGATTGGATGTGATATTAGGCATGGATTGGTTATCAAAGTATGAAGGGAATATTGAATGTGCTAGCAAGTCAATTTTGCTTACCACACCAGAAGGGAGAAGGATCAAGTATGTACCCCGACATGTGCCAAAGAGGACCCAAGTAAATTTCCTAACAGGAGTTGTGCAGGAGGAAGTACCAGTGGTAAGGGATTTTCCTGAAGTATTTCCAGAAGAGTTGCCCGACATGCCACCGGATAGAGATATTGAGTTCTTGATTGAGCTATTGCCAGGCACAGGGCCAATATCAAAGAGACCATATAGGATGCCAGCAAAGGATTTGGTGGAAATTAAGAAGCAGATTAAGGAGTTACTGGATAAGGGATATATTCGCCCAAGTTCTTCGCCTTGGGGATCGCCAGTACTTCTGGTAGAAAAGAAGGATGGATCGTTAAGGATGGTTGTTGATTATCGAGGATTGAATGAAGTAACGATCAAGAACAAGTACCCACTACCAATGATTAATGATCTGTTTGATCGATTGCAAGGAGCTAAGGTATTTTCCAAGATCGATGTGCGATCAGGATACCACCAGTTGAAGATTCGAGAACAGGATATTCCGAAGACAGCTTTTACCACCAGGTATGGGCTGTACGAGTATACCGTTATGTCATTTGGTCTGACTAACGCACCTGCCTATTTTATGAACATGATGAACAAAGTGTTTATGGAGTTTTTGGATAAGTTCGTCGTAGTGTTCATTGATGATATCCTGGTATATTTGAAGAATGAAGAGGAGCATAAGGAGCATTTGCGTTTGGTGCTTGGAAAGCTCAGAGAACATCAATTATATGCCAAGTTCAGCAAATGTGAGTTTTGGTTGAAGGAAGTAGGATTCCTCGGACACGTTATATCTGAAGAAGGTATAGCAGTTGATCCCACCAAAGTTGAAACCGTGACCAAGTGGGTAGCCCCAACAACAGTTGGAGAGATCCGGAGTTTTCTTGGACTCGCAGGATACTACTGGAGATTTATTGAGAATTTCTCAAAGATTGCGAAGCCTATGACTGAGTTGTTGAAGAAAGATACCAAGTCATATGGACGGAGGAATGTGAGGCTAGTTTCCAGGAGTTGAAGAAACATTTGGTTACCCCACCAGTGTTGATTTTGCCAGACCAGACCAAGGATTATGAGGTGTATTGCGACGCTTCACATCGAGGACTTGGAGTAGTGCTTATGCAAGAAGGGAGAGTTGTTTCATATGCCTCAAGACAACTGAAGCCTCATGAGTTGAATTAAGCCACGCATGATTTGGAGTTAGCAGCCGTAGTGCATGCTTTGAAAACATGGAGGCATTTCGTCATTGGAAACCATTGTGAGGTGTACACGGATCATAAGAGTTTGAAATACATTTTCACACAGAAGGAGTTGAATCTCAGACAAAGGAGATGGTTGGAGCTTATCAAGGATTATGATATGAAATTGCATTACCACCCCGGAAAGGCTAATGTAGTGGCTGACGCATTAAGCCGTAAGAGCCATGTCAATACGTTAATGACGGGAGAAATACCCAAGGAGTTAGCAGAAAATCTTCATGAACTATGTTTGGAAATAGTTCCGAGAGGCTATGTAGCAGCATTGGAGATTCAGTCAATTTTGATGGATAGAATCAGGGAAGCTCAGAAGACGGACAAAGAGATTGCCGCTATAAAGGAGAAACTGAGCAAAGGAAAAGCTAAAGGATTTCATGAGGATCAGCACGACACCCTATGGTTTGAAGACCGCGTTTACGTGCCCAATGACCCGGAGATCAGGAAGTTGATTTTGCAAGAGGCACACGATTCACCGTATTCAATTCACCCAGGAAATACCAAGATGTATTTGGATCTGAAGGATATCTTCTGGTGGACCGGAATGAAGAAGGATATTGCGGAGTATGTAGCAGTTTGTGATGTATGTCAGAGAGTAAAGGCAGAGCATCAGAAGCCAGCAGGATTGTTACAACCATTGCCGATACCCGAATGGAAGTGGGATAAGCTAGGCATGGATTTTATCACGGGATTGCCCAGGACTCATTCAGGCTATGACTCGATTTGGGTTGTAGTTGATCGATTGACGAAAGTAGCTCATTTCATCCCAGTAAAGACCACTTACACCAGTGCTAAGTTGGCAAAGATATACATGACCAGGATCGTATGTCTGCATGGAGTTCCAAGGAGTATCGTATCGGATAGAGGAACCCAGTTTACCTCAAAGTTCTGGAAGCAGTTGCACGAAACTTTGGGAACCAGGCTAGAGTTTAGCATAGCTTTTCAGCCATAGACAGATGGACAGACCGAGAGAGTCAATCAGATTTTGGAGGATATGCTGAGAGCTTGTGCGCTAGATTATGGATCTAGTTGGGACGACAATCTGCCACATGCCGAGTTCTCTTACAACAACAGTTATCAAACCAGTTTAAAGATGGCCCCTTTCGAAGCCTTGTACGGAAGGAGGTGCAGGACACCGTTGTCGTGGGACGAAGTTGGAGACCGCCAGTTGTTTGGACATGACTTGATTAAGGAGTCTTAACAGAAGGTGAAGTTGATTCGCGATAGGCTCAAGATAGCCCAGTCCAGACAAAAAAGTTATGCAGATTCTAAACGCAAGGAGACAGTTTACGAAGTTGGAGATAGAGCTTATCTTCAAGTATCTCCACTTCGGGGAACAAAGCGTTTTGGAGTTAAGGGGAAGTTAGTGCCACGATTTGTAGGACCATATCGAGTTTTGGAGCGTATGGGAGAAGTGGCCTACAAGTTGAAATTGCCCGAAGGATTGTCAGGAGTTCATGACGTGTTCCACGTTTCCCAGTTAAAGAAATGCCACGCGGAGATGGCTGACATACCGTTGAGAGACACAGTGCCTTTGGAAACTATTCAGTTGGATAACGATTTGACCTACGAGGAGAAACTAATTAAGATCCTTGAGTTTGCCAGCCGAGTTACCCGCAGCAAGGTTATCAAGTTTTGCAAAGTTCAGTGGAGACACCACATAGAGGATGAAGCCACCTGGGAGTGAGAGGAAGATTTGCTCAAGGACCACCCTCACCTATTTTCTAGCCAACCCGAATCTCGGGGGCGAGATTCATCTTAAGGAGGGTAGGTTTGTAACATCCCAAATTTTCAATTTGGAATGTTATACATTAGATCATCAATGCATATCATATTTTATTTTGCATTTTGGTTGATCCTAGAAAATTCTACGCAACTCAATGACCCACGGAGAGAGTTGGGGATTTCGTTATTTTCATATTTGAGTTTTCTCAAATTTTGAGAATAGGATCATTTGATTTTATTTATTTTATCATCAATTATTTCTATTACAAAAATATGAGAGAGGGAATAAAATGACTTTCCCAAAATAGAGAAATATTGAGGATTTAATAATAAAATCAAATAAGATTTTATTTCGGAGTTTTTCGGTGTTTTATTTGAATTTAGGAAAAATGTGCGTTTTTCAAAATTGCATTTAGGTCCCAAATAAATGTTCACCTTGTGTGGCTTGATTTTAGAAGCCCGTGAAAATTTATTTCAGAATTTTTGGAGTCGGTTTAGTATTTCTTTTTATTTTTCTTCCGAGCGGAATAATTTAAGAAAAAATTGCGAACCGACCTTAATGGGCCGTGTCCGACCTGGACACCGACCCGGGAGGCCTTTATAAGCTGGGGGGGAGCCAGCCGATCCCAGCCACCGCGCCCCCAAACCCTAGCCCGCGCCCCGCCCTAGCCGCCGCCGCCGTCGTCTGCCGCCACCGTCGCCAGATCCCGCCGCTGAGGTTCGCCGCCACCTCGTTTTTCGTGCCGTCGTAAAAAAAAATATCGACGTTCGTTGTTTTTCTTTGTCTCGGATTAAATCCGCGATTTTTCTGATCGCTATTCCTGATCCGATTTTCGTTTTAGTATAACTTTTCACTCGTTTATCGGAATCAGGCGATTCAAGCGCCTAGAGTTTCGTCTCGAAACCCTATATTCGTTTAACCAACTTAAACAAGTTTTTGCTACTGTAAAATTTGCCCTAGATCCAGATTAGTAGAATGAAGTTGTTTTCTTTCGCCGTTTGATTTTCGTTGCTTCGTTCGATTTGATTCTTTTTGCCAACCGGAGTTCTTAAGTTGAACCTTTTGGTTAGATCTCTTATTTGAGTTTTACCTATGCATTATATGAGTACTTATTGTATGCTTGTTTGTTTGTCTGCGATAGAATACCCGGAGTGCGCCGCCTGTTACTTCGAATCGTTAGGTTTCGCGGATCATCAGCAAGGCAAGTAACACTTTGATCATACCTTTTCTACTACCCAGTTTTATTGCATTAGATCAATCCTCACACATTGCATGACTAGGATCTAATTAAATTGTGGGATGGGAAGTAGATGAGGTAGTACCTATTACCTGTTTATTTTCAAACCTTGGGAGCTACTTCTACGTTTGCTTATTATGCCATGCTATGCTAGTAGACATGGATTGGGTGAGTGATATCCATGACAGATGTGAGTTTTATTAATTAATGGTTTATCTAAGGTGGCAACTTAAACACACATCTGGGTGGATTGAGGCACCTGGGTATTCCAGGACTTGCCTATTTTTCTTTTGGACCGCCACCCAGGCCCAAAGGGATCATGAGATTATTCATGCTAGAAACTTCCATGTGCAGCCACAAGCTATTATGGGCTCTAGCATAGTTGACAGGATCACAGCCATAATCGAAGATGGTTATGTTTCCTAACCATGAACAAAAGAGTTGTTATTTGATTAACGGGATCACATCATTAGAAGAATGATGTGATTGACATGACCCATTCCATTAGCTTAGCACCCAATCGTTTAGTATGTTGCTATTGCTTTCTTCATGACTTATACATGTTCCTATGACTATGAGATTATGCAACTCCCGTTTGCCGGAGGAACACTTTGTGTGCTACCAAACGTCACAACGTAACTGGGTGATTATAAAGGAGTTCTATAGGTGTCTCCAAAGGTAAATGTTGGGTTGGCGTATTTCGAGATTAGGATTTGTCACTCCGATTGTCGGAGAGGTATCTCTGGGCCCTCTCGGTAATCCATGTCACATAAGCCTTGAAAGCATTGCAACTAATAAGTTAGTTGCGAGATGATGTATTACGAAATGAGTAAAGAGACTTGCCGGTAACGAGATTGAACTAGGTATTGAGATACCGACGATCGAATCTCGAGCAAGTAACATACCGATGACAAAGGGGACAACGTATGTTGTTATGTGGTCTGACCGATAAAGATCTTCGTAGAATATGTGGGAGCCAATATGAGCATCCAGGTTCCCCTATTGGCTATTGACCGGAGACATGTCTCGGTCATGTCTACATTGTTCTCGAACCCGTAGGGTCCGCACACTTAAGGTTCCGACGATAGTTATATTATGATTTTTGATGTACCGAAGTTAGTTCGGAGTCCCGGATGTGATCACGGACATGACGAGGAGTCTCGAAATGGTCGAGACATAAAGATTGATATATTGGACGGCTATATTCGGACACCGGAAGTGTTCTGGGTGATTTCGAAGAAAACCGGAGAGCCGGAGGGTTACCTGAACCCCCTCGGGAGAAGTAATGGGCCATATGGGCCTTAGTGGAGAGAGAGAAGGGCAGCCAGGGTGGGCCGCGCGCCTCCTCCCCCTTGGTCCGAATTGGACTAGGAGAGGGGGGCGGCGCCCCCCTTTCCTTCTCCCTCCCCACTTCCTTCCCCCTCCTAGTATGAGTCATACTCCTACTAGGAGGAGGACTCCTCCTTGGTGCGCCATAGGGCCGGCCGGCCTCCTCCCCTTGCTCCTTTATATACGGGGGCAGGGGGCACCCCTAGACACACAAGTTGATCCACGTGATCGTTTTCTTAGTCGTGTGCGGTGCCCCCTTCCACCATAATCCTCGATAATATTGTAGTGGTGCTTAGGCGAAGCCCTGCGACAGTTGAACATCAAGATCGACACCACGCCGTCATGCTGACGGAACTCTTCCCCTACACTTTGCTGGATCGGAGTCCGGGGATCATCATCGAGCTGAACGTGTGCTAGAACTCGGAGGTGCCGTACGTTCGGTGCTTGGATTGGTCGGATCGGGAAGACGTACGACTACTTCCTCTACGTTGTGTCAACACTTCCATTGCCGGTCTACGAGGGTACGTACACAACACTCTCCCCTTTCGTTGCTATGCATCACCATGATCTTGCGTGTGCGTAGGAATTTTTTTGAAATTACTACGTTACCCAACATGAACACCGTATCCTTATGGGTACGGTGATTGAGAGGGCTCAGTCCGTCAAGAGTGGACTAACCGAAGCCTACAGCAGCCTGATGTCTACTACACAACCTTCTCCTTGTAGACGTTGTTGGGCCTCCAAGTGCAGAGGTTTGTAGGACAAGCGCAAATTTCCCTCAAGTGGATGACCTAAGGTTTATCAATCCGTAGGAGGCGTAGGATGAAGATGGTCTCTCTCAAGCAACCCTACAACCAAATAACAAAGAGTCTCTTGTGTCCCCAACACACCCAATACAATGGTAAATTTTATAGGTGCACTAGTTCGGCGAAGAGATGGTGATACAAGTGGTATATAGATAGTAGATAATAGTTTTTGTAATCTGAAATTATAAAACAGCAAGGTAACTAATGATAAAAGTGAGCGTAAACGGTATTGCAATGCATTGAAACAAGGCCTAGGGTTCATACTTTCACTAGTGCAAGTTCCCTCAACAATACTAACATAACTGGATCACATAACTACCCTCAACATGCAACAAAGAGTCACTCCAAAGTCACTAATAGCGGAGAACAAACGAAGAGATTATGGTAGGGTACGAAACCACCTCAAAGTTATTCTTTCCAATCAATCCGTTGGGCTATTCCTATAAGTGTCACAAACAGCCCTAGAGTCCGTACTAGAATAACACCTTAAGACACAAATCAACCAAAACCCTAATGTCACCTAGATACTCCAATGTCACCTCAAGTATCCGTGGGTATGATTATATGATATGCGTCACACAATCTCAGATTCATCTATTCAACCAACACATAGAACCTCAAAGAGTGCCCCAAAGTTTCTACCGGAGAATCATGACGAAAACGTGTGCCAACCCCTATGCATAGGTTCATGGGTGGAACCCACAAGTTTATCACCAAAACATACATCAAGTGAATCACGTGGTATCCCATTGTCACCACAGATATGCACGGCAAGACATACATCAAGTGTTCTCAAATCTTTAAAGACTCAATCCGATAAGATAACTTCAAAGGGGAAACTCAATTCATTACAAGAGAGTAGAGGGGGAGGAGAAACATAAGATCCAACTATAATAGCAAATCTCGCGATACATCAAGATCGTATCATCTCAAGAACACGAGAGAGAGAGAGAGATCAAACACATAGCTACCGGTACATACCCTCAGCCCCGAGGGAGAACTACTCCCTCCTCGTCATGGAGAGCACCGGGATGATGAAGATGGCCACCGGAGAGGGGTTGCCCCCTCCGACAGGGTGCCAGAACGGGTCTAGATTGGTTTTTGGTGGCTACGGAGGCTTCTGACGGCGGAATTCCCGATCTATTGTGCTCCCGGATGTTTTTAGGGTATATGGAGATATATAGGCGGAAGAAGTACGTCAGGGGGGCATGAGGGGCCCACGAGGGTGGAGGGCGCGCCCAGGGGGTGGGCGCCCCCTTCCTCGTGGCCTCCTCGAAGCTTCCCTTACGTAGAGTCCAAGTCTTCTGGGCTTCTTATGATCCAAAAATAAGTTCCGTGAAGTTTCAGGTCATTTGGACTCCGTTTGATTTTCCTTTTCTTCGAAACCCTAAAATAGGCAAAAAACAGAAACTGGCACTGGGCTCTGGGTTAATAGGTTAGTCCCAAAAAATGATATAAAAGCGTATAATAAAGCCCATAAACATCCAAAGTTGATAATATAATAGCATGGAACAATCAAAAATTATAGATACGTTGGAGACGTATCAGCATCCCCAAGCTGAATTCTTGCTCGTCCTTGAGTAGGTAAATGATAAAAACAGAATTTTTTATGTGGAATGCTACCTAACATATTTATCCATGTAATTCTCTTTATTGTGGCAAGAATATTCAGGTCCATAAGATTCAAGATAAAAGTTCATATTGACATAAAAATAATAATACTTCAAGCATACTAACTAAGCAATCATGTCTTCTCAAAATAACATGGCCAAAGAAAGCTATCCCTACAAAATCATATAGTCTGGCTATGCTCCATCTTCACCACACAAAATATTGAAATCATGCACAACCCCGATGACAAGCCAAGCAATTGTTTCATACTTTTGATGTTCTCAAAAATTTTCAATCTTCACGCAATATATGAGCATGAGCCATGGACATAGCACTATAGGTAGAATAGAATGGTGGTTGTGGAGAAGACAAAAAGGAGAAGATAATCTCAAATCAACTAGGCGTATCAACGGGCTATGGAGATGACCATCAATAGATATCAATGTGAGTGAGTAGGGATTGCCATGCAATGGATGCACTAGAGCTATAAGTGTATGAAAGCTCAAAAACAAACTAAGTGGGTGTGCATCCAACTTGCTTGCTCACGAAGACCTAGGGCATTTTGAGGAAGCCCATCATTGGAATATACAAGCCAAGTTCTTATAATGAAATATTCCCACTAGTATATGAAAGTGACAACATAGGAGACTCTCTATCATGAAGATCATTGTGCTACTTTGAAGCACAAGTGTGGTAAAAGGATAGTAGCATTGCCCCTTCTCTATTTTTCTCTCAATTTTTTATATATTTTTTTATTTTTTTATTTGGGCCTTCTCTTTTTTATGGCCTATTTTCTCCTTTTTTATGGGACAATTGCATTTTTACCCCTAGTTGGTTCCTACCCACGGGTTTTGCCCTTACTTTTCGAGCTTGCTCAGTTTTGCCCTTACTTTTTCCATCGAGGTCCCTCGAATGCCCTTTGACCGTTTGACCAAAACTTTAAAAATTCATAACTAATTCATACGAACTCAGAAAAATGCAAATAAGATATCAAAATGTTCAGATAAACACTACCTTTATGGGCATATCATTTGCATTCTGGACAAAAGCATCATTTAAACTACCCAAGATAATTAATGTTATTACCATTATTAAAAATAAATAGGTATAAATAATATTTTTTTCATGAATAAAAATTACATGCAAATGTAGGTGATGTTTTCTGAACATCCTGCTAACTTATTTGTATTTTTCTGAGTTTGTATCAACTTGTTATGAATGTTCTAATGATTTTGACCATTATTTGGAAACTTCATAACAAGTTGATACGAACTCAGGAAAATGCATATAAGGTATCAGGATGTTCAGAAAACATCACCTTCATTTGCATATAATTTTTGTTCACGGAAAAAATATTGTTTATACCAATTTATTTTTAATAATGTTAATAACATTAATTACCTTGGGTAGTTTAAATGATGCTTTTGTCCTGAATGCAAATGATATTCTCATAAAGTTAATGTTTATCTGAACATTTTGATAACTTATTTACAATTTTCTGAGTTCATATGAATTAGTTATGAATTTTCAAAGTTTTGGTCAAACGGTCAAAGGGCATTCGAGGGACCTCGATGGAAAAAGTAAGGGCAAAACTGAGCAAGCTCGAAAAGTAAGGGCAAAACCCGTGGGTAGGAACCAACTAGGGGTAAAAATGCAATTGTCCCTTTTTTTATTTGGGCTTCCTTGGCCTCTTTTATTTATTTATTTTTGTCCGGAGTCTCATGCCGACTTGTGGGGGAATCATGGTCTCCATCATCCTTTCCTCACTGCGACAATGCTCTAATAATGATGATCATCACACTTCTATTTACTTACAACTCAAGAATTACAACTCGATACTTAGAACAAGATATGACTCTATATGAATGCCTCCAGCGGTATACCGGGATGTGCAATGACGCATGAGTGACATGTATGAAAGAATTATGAACAGTGGCTTTGCCACAAATACGATGTCAACTACATGATCATGCAAGCAATATGACAATGATGAAGCGTGTCATAACAAACGGAACAGTGGAAAGTTGCATGGCAATATATCTCAGAATGGCTATGGAAATGCCATGATAGGTAGGTATGGTGGCTGTTCTGAGGAAGGTATATGGTGGGTTTATGGTACCGGCGAAAGTTGCGCGGTACTAGAGAGGCTAGCAATGGTGGAAGGGTGAGAGTGCGTATAATCCATGGACTCAACATTAGTCATAAAGAACTCACATACTTATTGCAAAAATCTATTAGTTATCGAAACAAAGTACTACGCGCATGCTCCTAGGGGGATAGATTGGTAGGAAAATACCATCGCTCGTCCCCGACCGCCACTCATAAGGAGGACAATCAATAAATACATCATGCTCTGACTTCGTCACATAACGGTTCACCATACATGCATGCTACGGGAATCACAAACTTTAACACAAGTATCTCTCAAATCCACAACTACTCAACTAGCATGACTCTAATATTACCATCCTCATATCTCAAAACAATCATCAAGTATCAAACTTCTCATAGTATTCAATGCACTCTATGTGAAAGTTTTTATTATATCCCTCTTGGATGCCCATCATATTAGGACTAGTTTCATAACCAAAGCAAACTACCATGCTGTTCTAAAGACTCTCAAAATAATATAAGTGAAGCACGCGAGTTCATCTAATTCTTCAAAATAAAACCACCACCGTGCTCTAAAAGGATATAAGTGAAGCAATAGAGCAACGACAAACTACTCCGAAAGATATAAGTGAAGATCAATGAGTAGTCGAATAATTATGCAACTATATGAAGACTCTCTAACATTTAAGAATTTCAGATCTTGGTATGTTATTCAAACAGCAAGCAAAACAAAAGAAAATAAAATGACGCTCCAAGCAAAACACATATCATGTGGCGAATAAAAATATAGCTCCAAGTAAAGTTACCGATGAGCGAAGACAAAAGAGGGGATGCCTTCCGGGGCATCCCCAAGCTTAGGCTTTTGGTTGTCCTTGAATATTACCTTGGGGTGCCTTGGGCATCCCCAAGCTTAGGCTCTTGCCACTCCTTATTCCATAGTCCATCGAATCTTCACCCAAAACTTGAAAACTTCACAACACAAAACTTAACAGAAAACTCGTGAGCTCCGTTAGCATAAGAACATAAATCACCACTTCAAGGTAATGTAATGAACTCATTATTTATTTATATTGGTGTTAAACCTACTGTATTCAAACTTCTCTATCTCTTATAAACTCTTTTACTATCCATAGATTCATCAAAATAAGTAGACAACACACGAAAAAACAGAATCTGTCAAAAACAGAACAATCTGTAGTAATTTGTAACTAACGCAGACTTATGGAACCCCAAAAATTCTAAAATAAATTGCTGGACCTGAGGAATTTATCTATTGATCATCTGCAAAAACAATTAACTAAATAGCACTCTCCAAATAAAAATGGAAGCAATTCTCGTGAGCGCTAAAGTTTCTGTTTTTTACAGCATGATCAACAAGACTTTCCCCAAGTCTCCCCAAAGGTTCTACTTGGCACAAACACTAATTAAAAGCATAAAACCACATCTAAAATGGGCTAGATGAATTATGTATTGCTAAACAGTAACAAAAAGCAAGGAACAAAAATAAAATTGGGTTGCCTCCCAACAAGCGCTATCGTTTAACGCCCCTAGCTAGGCATTATGATTTCAACGATGCTCGCATAAAAGATAAGAATTGTAACATAAAGAGATCATCATGAAGAATATTACTAGCACATTTAAGTTTAACCCACTTCCTATGCATAGGGATTATGTGAGCAAACTACTTGTGGAAACAATAATCAACTTGCATAGGAAGGTAGAACAAGCATAACTTCAAAATTTTAAGCACAAAGAGAGGAGACTTGATATTATTGCAATTTATACAAGCATATATTCCTCCCTCATAATAATTTTCAGTTGCATCAGAATGAATTCAACAATATAACCAGCACCTAAATCATTCTTTTCATGATCTACAAGCATAGAAATTTTATTACTCTCCACATAAGCAAAACTCTTCTCAATCGGAATAGTGTGAGTATCATAAGAGACTCGAATACTATAAATTGTTTCCACATTAAAAGAGTAATGTTCAGAGAATGGGTAATCATAATCATGACAAGTCTTATAAATATAATCACTACTTTTATAGCATAGGTATCATCACAATAATCATCATAAGTAGGAGGCATGCTATCATCATTATAAATTTGCATATCAAAACTTGGGAGACTAAAAATATCATCTTCACTAAATGTAGCATCCCCAAGCTTGGGCCTTTTCATATCATACGCATAATCACTCTCAACATTAATAGTATGGATAGCACCAATAGTATAGCAATTATCATATTCTTCCAAGCAAGTGCCAAAAAGATTTTCAAGATCATAAGAAGTATCATTATCTTCCACAATTATATTTTCATGAGGTACAATAGTAATAGGAGAAGCATTATTTGGGAGAGATATCTTTTTACCTCTCTTCCTTTTTCTTTTATTCTTCTTCACCACATCATGTGTGGGTTCAATCCTCTTTTTGGAGCTCCTTATTAATGAGATTGGTTGAATAGGAGGCTCCTCCTCATTACCTGATTCATCATAAGAAATAATAGGAGGATATTGGGAAGTCTTTTCCCTTTCATTAGTATTCTCTTCATCTTCTATTTGTTTTCTTTTCTTTATGTAATTGGCAATATAAGGATTTTCAATACAATTCACCGCACAATACATATAAATTTTCCCTAGATCAAAATCAAGAAATCTATCAAGATTAAACTTTGGAATACCCTCAGTTATACGTTTCATTTCCTCATACCCCAAAAGAAGACTAATCTCTTTATGATGCTCAAGGGTAATCAAATTATCACAATTTTTGGATACGATTCAGTCATGAAACAATTTGCATTGGAGATTTAAATTACCATGTTCACTGCAAAGTTCACAAGGGGCGCGAAAATATTGAATTTTTCAGCACAATCATCAAGACTTTCTTGCAACAATTCAGTTTCTAAGTACTTATGCCTCTTGCAATATATATCTTCCCTATTTGGTCTGTACTTACAAACCCAATGCACTCCACAAAAATTGACATGTTTATAGGAGACATTTTCATCATAACTAGTGCAATCATCATTAGTATCATGGATATTCAAAGAATTCGTACTAACAACATTGCAATCATGCTCATCATTCAAAGATTTAGTGCCAAACATTTTATAGATTTCTTCTTCTAGCACTTGAGCACAATTATCCTTTCCATCATACTCACGAAAGATATTAAAAAGGTAAAGCGTATGAGACAAACTCAATTCCATTTTTTATAGTTTTCTTTTATAAACTAAACTAGTGATAAAACAAGAAACTAAAAGACTCAATTGCAAGATCTAAAGATATACCTTCAAGCGCTAACCTCCCTGGCAACGGCGCCAGAAAAGAGCTTGATGTCTACTACACAACCTTTGTCGGTGTCAAAACCGGCGGATCTCGGGTAGGGGGTCCCGAACTGTGCGTCTAGGCCGGATGGTAACAGGAGGCAGGGAACACGATGTTTTACCCAGGTTCGGGCCCTCTTGATGGAGGTAAAACCCTACGTCCTACTTGATTAATATTGATGATATGGGTAGTACAAGAGTAGATCTACCATGAGATCAAGGAGGCTAAACCCTAGAAGCTAGCCTATGGTATGATTGTTGTATATGGAGTTGATGTCCTACGGACTACAACCCTCCGGTTTATATAGACACCGAATAGGGTTAGGATTACACAGAGTCGGTTACAATGGTAGGAGATCTTGAATATCCGCACCGCCAAGCTTGCCTTCCACGCCAAGGAAAGTCCCATCCGAACACGGGACGGAGTCTTCAATCTTGTATCTTCATAGTCGAGGAGTCCGGCTGAAGGTATAGTCCGGCTACCCGAACACCCCCTAATCCAGGACTCCCTCAGTAGCCCCTGAACCAGGATTCAATGACGATGAGTTCGGCGCGCAAATTGTCTTCGGCATTGCAAGGCGGGTTCCTCCTCCAAGTCCTTCATAGAAGATCGTAAACACCAAGAGTAGTGTCTGGCTCTGCAAAATAAGCTTCCACATATTGCCATAGAGAGAATAATATTAACACAAATCAAATCTGCTGACGTATTCCGCAGTGCGTCATCACACTACGGCCAAATCCTTTACTCGAATCGTTTTTACTTTTCCACCTCAGCACGTTCTGCGAGGTGGTTTCCTTGGCACGTCTTGTCAAAGCAGAGATCGTGTACCCCCCTTTTGCGGGATTCTCATCAATACGGACGTGGGTAACCCAACCGCGCCACTTATCACGGCGCTTGGGAGGCAAGCGAGTTTTACTAGGCAGGTGGGGACGCACAACCGCATCCGCCCATATAAGAGGATAAGGATCCACCTTTTTACCTACGCCTTCTTCCTCCTTTGCCTATCCATATCCTGCGCACTCGAGCTCCAGTGCCCAAGCCCGCACTTCCCACCTCAACCTTCTCCAGCAATGTCCGGAGCGGGAGGCAAGTGGATGGTCTCCTCCTCCACGGAGGGCCAAGTCAAGAAGCTAAGGAAGGCCAGATACCTGTCCAAGGACATCGCGCACCGGCTTCCCGAAAAGTGGCAGCTTCTCCCCACCCCAAGGCCCCATGAGAGGGTAGTATTTCTTCCCCACTTCCTCTGTGGACTGGGTTTTCCACTCCACCCATTTGTCCGGGGGCTCATGTTCTACTACGGCCTGGATTTCCACGATCTGGCCCCGAACTTCATCCTCAACATCTCGACGTTTATCGTCGTGTGCGAGGCTTTTCTCCGCGTCCGCCCTCATTTCGGCCTCTGGCTCAAGAACTTCAATGTCAAGCCCAAGGTGGTGCGTGGCAGCCAGGCAGAGTGCGGAGGCGCCATGGCGGGCAAGATGGCCAACGTCCTATGGTTCGAGGGCTCTTTTGTGGAGACCCTAAAGGGATGGCAATCCGGGTGGTTTTACATCACCGAGCCGCGCGATCCGAAATGGACCGCAGCCCCCGAGTTCCTATCCGGACCCCCACGCGGCTTATGTCCTGGAAAGAGACGGGCCTGTCGTGGGGTGACGAAAAAGAGGTGACCGGATTGCAAACATGCATCCAGTCCCTGGTGAACAAGCCAATCCGGCTTGTTAATGTAATCCAGGTTATGCTCGTCCGCCGGATCCTCTCGTGCCAACAACGGGATTTTAATATGTGGGAGTTCGACCCGGCGCAACATCAAACCCTCAGCAGGATCTTCGACACGATGTACGAAGACGCCTGTAAGATGCTATTCAAGGGCGCCGAGGCTCCCGCATCCGCTTCCGAGGACCGCGGATACAGCTCGCAGCGTCACGCTAGCGAGGTAAGCCATCTACACCTTTTACAGGATGTTAAGCTTTTTTCATAGTTTGACTCTATGCGGGATCTCAACTCCCTTACCTTTGACAGGCTTGGCGGGCGATATCCAGACCGATTAACTGTCCGGCTCCGTTGACCAAAGACCCAGCCCCAGCTCTACTAGTGAAGCTGCTGGTTCCGGCGCCTTATGTGGTGCCGGAGAAGAAGGCCAAGAAGAAGAAGACCACGGGGACTCGAAAGAGTGCCCGCAACGTGGTGGTGTCGGACTCGTCATCTGACGAGTCCGAGACGCCCTTCTCCCGTGAAAACGAGGAGGAGGAAGAAGAAAACTCTCCCCCCCAGCGGAGGGAGGAGAGAAGAGGAAGGCCGCCCCAACGAGGGAGGCCGAGGGGTCTAGGAAAAGGAAGACCCCTCCGCCGGACTACACCCCCGACGCCGAAGAGGGCAAAGAGGAGTGGCCAAACAGGGCCAAGCGTCCGGCGAAATCGTAAGTTCGGATATCAGAGTAACTCATGATGTTCCTTTGTTGCACAGCTTTCCCTAATGTCGAACGTAATTATGCAGCCCGCCCCAGGCCGAATTCGACGAATCGTCGGGCGGCTCCCTGGACTCATCGGACGTGAACTCAGTTCCGCCCGCTGTCTCCCCCCGCACTACAGACGACGCCGAAGTGCCGTCGCGACAAGCTCCGG
This sequence comes from Triticum aestivum, assembly GCF_018294505.1. NCBI lineage: Eukaryota > Viridiplantae > Streptophyta > Magnoliopsida > Poales > Poaceae > Triticum > Triticum aestivum. The sequence goes on from NC_057803.1 coordinate 49,084,317, forward strand.
GGCAGGAGGAGGTGGTCCCGGAGGAGCCGCAAGGCAACCTCCCGGACTCCAGGAGTGAAGGGGATAAGGCTCCCCAGGGCTCCAAGTCCGGCTTTGTGCCGGACAACGCGCCAGAATCTTCCACAGTTCCGGACCGCGGTAGGCGAACTCCTTCCAAGAGGAGCAAGCCTTCTGAGCCAGCGGCCTCCGTCCAACCGAAGGTGCCGGACAATCTGCTGGAGGTGCTTGACGACGCCTCCATCGACGAGGGGCACCGTACTATTATGAGTACGGTGATCCAGAAGGTTCAGTCCGCCAAGAGCGGACTGACTGAAGCTTGCGCTAGCCTTCTAACAGGCTTTGAGGTAAGTAAAAATATGTAAAAATATTACCGCATAGACAGTAGCCCCTGATGCTCTGTTTGGCGTTCGGAAAGAAAAGTCGAATAGAGGATCTATTAAATTTCGCATGAGTCTAAAAAAAGAGTCAATATGCATATGTAGGCTTCGCTGCTATCCACCGCCGCACTGACTGTGGAGGTGGGTGTCCTAAAGCAGGACCTCGAGCGGACCGAGCAAGAGCTCGGCCTTGCCAAGCGGCGGCTCGAGGAGAAAGAAGGTAAGAAATACCTTACAGAAAAAGTGCCTATAAAAAGGCGTGATTGCAAAAAGAATAACAGGATTGTACTGCTTATTGTAGGGGCCACGACTGAGGTGGCGACCCTTAAGCAGGCGATGTCTGAGGCTGAAAAGAAAACGGCCGCGGAGCGCACCGAGCGAGACAGACTTGGGGCTCAGGTCGGCGAGGTGCAGCAAGAGCTTCAGGCTCTCATGAAAAAACATGAGAGTTTGGAGCTTGAGTCGAAGGCGCAAGCATCCGAGCTTGCGACGGCCCTAGAGGCTGCCAAGTCTGCCAAGGCCAAAGCCCAAAAGGCCCTCCAAGAGTTGGAGGAGATGAGGAAGATAGCCGCGGGTAAGGCATTCTTTATGCAAAGCAGAAATATAAAAGTGAACTACTTGTTACTTACCCGAATTCGGGGCTCTCCAGGGGCATTCGCAGATCTTCCCCGCAGCGTATCTGACGTCGCCGCATTCTACCGAGATGAAGAGGGTATCTCGACGGAGAAGGTGTTCTGGTCTCAGTATTCTGAGGCGGGACACCCTGTGCCCTTGAGCGACCAGCTGAAACAGCTGGTCGAGCTCCACAAGGCGGCCGAACAGGCCATGGAGGGCTTCATAGTTCGGCTGTGGCCCGGAGAGGCCCTGCCTGGGAGCTATTTCAGGCTGGTGCGGCGGCTGGTGGAGGCCTGTCCGAGGCTCGAGGTCATCAAGCGCTCCGTCTGCATCGAAGGTGCCCGTCAGGCCCTTGCCCGTGCAAAGGTGCACTGGGGTAAGCTGGACGGTGAGAAGCTTGTGAAGGACGGGCTGCCGCCGGGGAAGGAGCATCGCAAGCCCGAGAACTACTACAAGGATGTTCTTGCAGGTGCCCGCCTTGTGGCGGATGAATGTACCAAGGATGTGATTTTTGAATGAACTCGCTCGTGTTTATCCTGTGCGCTGAAAACTTGTTCATGTGCGCTAAGCAATGCTTATTGAATTTAAAATATTACTTTCTGTGCGGCCGTTTATCAAAAATTGAGAGATGGCCAGTCGTCGGCTTCTGCCCCCATGCCACTAGTGCTGGGGTGTTCGGGATAAACCTGAGTGCTCTTTTTCCCATAGTTGGGTCCTTCGAGGGAGGCGCTCAGCACAACGAACCAGGCAATCGGACTATAATGCTTGAACACTCTCACTTAGCCATAGAACTCTATAATTTTAAATTTCGGTGAAGCCCCTAGTTCGGAAGACCGAGTTCGGGGTGCTATCCATGCCTTGGCCGGACGAAGCCAGCTCCTCGCTCGAAGCGGCATAAGCCTTTAGGGACTCGAAAAACCTCTCGAACAGCAACCGGTCTCTCGCCACATCATGACAGTCAGTTTTAGCTTTCTCCACTGAGGTGCTTAACCCAGCTGAACTGGGGCACAATCGCAGTGGTTCTCCTAGTGCTACCTTAGCCGATATAGCGGAACGTAAGGCACCAAAACATAGGAGCCGGGCAAACCCAACTATTGACCCAAATCATGATTCGGAGCCGATGCATATAGTGCTATAAGTTTGGGGTGCCGCACTTGTGAAAGTGTACGGACTTCTCACACCATTATGAGGGGTACTGAAGCCCCTGGCGTGTTTGCCGTACCATGGTGTACGGGTGCAATCATGTCATTTAATAAACATATATGTGAAAAGAAGATAATGCAAAAAATAGAAAGAAAGCTATGCATTGTTTATAGAGAGGCTATTTATCAAAGCCGAACGATACAAATAGTGCGGTAAGCAAAAGATATTGGACTATTTAGTATGTCCTGACCAGGGGCAGGCCGCGGAATTGTATTTAAAATAGGTATACCACTCGTAACATAGACCACCTGGGAGTTCCATAATGCGGCATGGCTTGTCTGCCTCCCTGGATCTTGCATCGTTTGTGCGACAGTCGAATTGCCGAATAGGTCGTCCGAAGTATGGAGTCCTGAAAGTAAGAAAAAAAATAAAAAAAAGAATCCGGCAGCCCCTAGTACATTTTAAGCCGTATTTTGGGCGTGCCGTTATTGTGCCCCTTCCCCTGTGCCCATGGTATTTCAAGGGCGTAGTTATGTATGCGAGGTACTGGTTTTGCTATGTCGCGAGAGCTGGGGTTGGGGCCGCATTGCTACGGTTGCTCAGAGTGTGCCAGGCGGTCCTGCTGTGGGTTACTCCGGGCGCGCTTGGCAGTGTCTGGTTTTTTAACGGCCGGACTGGGGAATTGTCTAAGAAGGCTACTTTGTACTTCCGCTGCGAGAGCCGCCGTGTGCTCCTCCGTACGGAGGGAGCATTCGGTGTTTCCGTTGACCGTGATTACTCCTCGAGGGCCTGGAATCTTGAGCTTGAGATATGCGTAGTGCGGCACCGCATTGAACTTTGCGAATGCGGTTCGTCCGAGCAGGGCGTGATAGCCACTGCGAAACGGGACTATATCAAAGATTAACTCTTTGCTTCGGAAATTGTCCGGGGATCCGAAGACCACGTCAAGTGTTACTGAGCCTGTACAGTTGGCTTCTACACCTGGTATAACGCTTTTAAAGGTCGTTTTTGTGGGCTTAATCCTTGAGGGATCTATGCCCATTTTCCGCACTGTATCCTGATAAAGCAGGTTCAGGCTACTGCCGCCGTCCATGAGGACTCTTGTGAGATGAAATCCGTCGATGATTGGGTCGAGAACCAATGCGGCGAAGCCGCCATGACGGATGCTAGTGGGATGGTCCCTTCGATCAAAAGTGATTGGGCAGGAGGACCATGGTTTGAACTTTGGGGCGACTGGCTCCATCGCGTATACGTCCCGTAGCGCACGCTTCCGCTCCCTCTTGGGAATGTGGGTTGCGTGTTCACCGTCCGCACTTGTGGGGGAAAGCCCTTCTTTCCATTGTTGTTCGGCGGCTTGGGCTCCTCCTCCTCATCGCTATGCAGCCCCTTGTCTTTGTTTTCGGCTCTTAACTTACCTGCCTGCTTGAACACCCAACAATCCCTGTTAGTGTGATTGGCTGGCCTTTCGGGGGTGCCATGTATCTGGCACAAGCGATCGAGTATTCGGTCCAAACTGGATGGGCCCCGAGTATTCTTTTTGGATGCCTTTTTCCGCTGACCGGATTTATAGCCTTTGAATCCGGCATTGACTGCTGTGTCTTCATTGCTGTCGCTGCTAACGCGGCGTTTTTTCTTATTCCGACGTGTCCTGCCACTTTTGTCCTTGGTATCCGAATTACCAGGGTTCTTTGATAAGTTGTTACTGCGAGCAAGCCATTTGTCTTCTCCCGTGCAAAAGCGGGTCATGAGTGTCATGAGGGCTGCCATAGATTTCGGCTTTTCCTGTCCCAGGTGCCGGGCAAGCCATTCGTCGCGGATGTTATGCTTGAAGGCTGCTAGGGCCTCTGCGTCCGGACAGTCAACTATCTGGTTTTTCTTTGTGAGGAACCGTGTCCAGAATTGTCTGGCCGATTCCTCTGGCTGTTGAATTATGTGGCTTAAGTCGTCGGCATCCGGTGGTCGCACGTAAGTGCCCTGGAAGTTGTCGAGGAATGCGGCTTCCAGGTCCTCCCAAGAACCGATTGAGTCTGCAGGCAAGCTGTTAAGCCAATGCCGGGCCGGTCCTTTAAGTTTGAGCGGGAGGTATTTGATGGCGTGTAGATCATCGCCGCGTGCCATGTGGATGTGAAGGAGATAATCCTCGATCCATACCGCCAGATCTGTTGTGCCATCATATGATTCAATGATTACGGGTTTGAAACCCTCTGGGATTTTATGATCCATTACTTCATTCGTGAAGCATAGAGGGTGTGCGGCACCTCTGTACTGGGCTATATCACGACGCAGCTCGGAAGAGCTATGTCTGTTGTGTTCGGCCCGGCCGGATTTGTTGTATCTGGAGTGAAGATCATCCTCACATGTCGTAGGGCGCCTGCGCGATCCGTAGATCGATCTTGCTTGTCTTGCCTTATCCTCCAGTACGTCTTGCAGGTCTGGTGCATTTTCCCGTGCCTTAGTTGAGCGGCGTCGGGGCATGGCTTGGGTGGAGGACCGAGAGGCCTCTCTGTCGCAGCCGCGAGGTGGCCGGTCTGCCATGTCATGCGCTGGTGATGTAGGTGCTTCCTCCTCTGATCGGGGTAGCGGCCTGCGCTTTGGGTAACTCTTGGAGGGGCGTTCGAGTTCATACTCTTCGGCCGCAAGGACTTCAGTCCATCTGTCAGCTAGCAAATCTTGGGCAGCTCTAAGCTATTGTTGCTTTTTCTTGAGGCTGCTTGCCGTGGCTAAAAGCCTACGTTTGAAACTCTCTTGTTCGGCGGGGTCTGATGGTATGACGAATTCGTCGTCATCGATGCTTGCCTTGTCTTCGGAGGGAGGCGTATAGTTATCATCATCGACCTCTCGGTCTGCCGCTCTCTCATGAGGGCTGGCTTCTCCATCTTCCTGTGCCGAATCTTGCTGAGGTGGGTGTTCTTCGGCGCTATCTGGGGTAGTATTATCTCCCGTGCCGGAATCACCGTTTTTGCTTTGGCGGGATTTAGAGCGGCGCCGCTGACGCCGGCGCTTTGGCTGTTTCTTGGGGGTGTCATCCCCCATTGTTCCATCGCCATCTCCATCTTTTGGGGTATCCACCATATATATGTCATATGACGAGGTGGCCTTCCAGCGCCCTACAGGTGCTGGTTCCTATTTGTCTCCTACATCGTCGTCCATACCGTCGATGTCTTCGGAGCCGAAGTCAAGCATGTCGGTTAAATCGTCGACAGTGGCTACAAAGTGGGTGGTGGGTGGGCTTTGAATTTCTTCATCGTCCGTATCCCACCCTCGCTGACCTTAATCCGGCCAGGGCTCTCCTGATAAAGAGAGAGACTTAAGAAAATTCAGGATGTCGCCAAAAGGCGAGTGCTGAAAGATGTCTGCGACGGTGAACTCCATTATCGGCGCCCAATCGGATTCGATCGGCAGGGGCGCGGGGGGTTCGGAGTTCGGAAAGGAGTCCGGATCCTCGGAGTCACGGATCATGCAGAGTGCGGGGCTAGCGTTCGGCTCGATCGCCTTTGAGATCGCAGCCCCCGAGGTGACGTCCAACCGCTCATCCTCGATTGGCGCAATAGGCTCCGAGTTAGGGGTCGGAACCGATGCGTGTGCGGCCTCCAGGACATTGTCCGGAGGCAGAGCTAGATCATGCCCCTCGAGATAGTGCGGCGCGCTTGGCCGTGGCTCGAACCCGTCGAAGATCAAGTCTCCGCGGATGTCAGCCGTATAGTTTAAGCTTCCAAACCTGACTTGATGGCCAGGGGCGTAGCTTTCAATCTGCTCCAGGTAGCCAAGCGAATTGGCCCGCAGAGCGAAGCCGCCGAAGACGAAGATCTGTCCGGGGAGAAAAGTCTCACCTTGGACCGCATCGTTGTTGATGATCAAAGGAGCCATCGGGCCTAAAGGCGACGACACAGAGGAACTCTCAATGAAAGCACCAATGTCGGTGTCAAAACTGGCGGATCTCGGGTAGGGGGTCCCGAACTATGCTTCTAGGCTGGATGGTAATAGGAGGCAGGGAACACGATGTTTTACCCAGGTTCGGGCCCTCTTGATGGAGGTAAAACCCTACGTTCTGCTTGATTAATATTGATGATATGGGTAGTACAAGAGTAGATCTACCATGAGATCAAGGAGGCTAAACCCTAGAAGCTAGCCTATGGTATGATTGTTGTATATGGAGTTGATGTCCTACGGACTACAACCCTCCGGTTTACATAGACACCGGATAGAGTTAGGGTTACATAGAGTCGGTTACAATGGTAGTAGATCTTGAATATCCGCACCGCCAAGCTTGCCTTCCACGCCAAGGAAAGTCCCATCCGGACACGGGACGAAGTCTTCAATCTTGTATCTTCATAGTCCAGGAGTCCGGCTGAAGGTATAGTCCAGCTACCCGAACACCCCCTAATCCAGGACTCCCTCAACCTTCTTCTTGTAGACGTTGTTGGGCCTCCAAGTGCAGAGGTTTGTAAGACAATAGCAAATTTCCCTCAAGTGGATGACCTAAGGTTTATCGATCTGTAGGAGGTGTAGGATGAAGATGGTCTCTCTCAAGCAACCCTGCAACCAAATAACAAAGAGTCTCTTGTGTCCTCAACACACCCAATACAATGGTAAATTGTATGGGTGCACTAGTTCGGCGAAGAGATGGTGATACAAGTGGTATATGGATAGTAGATAATAGTTTTTGTAATCTGAAATTATAAAACAGCAAGGTAACTAATGATAAAAGTGAGCGTAAACAGTATTGCAATGCATTGAAACAAGGCCTAGGGTTCATACTTTCACTAGTGCAAGTTCCCTCAACAATACTAACATAATTGGATCACATAACTACCCTCAACATGCAACAAAGAGTCACTCCAAAGTCACTAATAGCGGAGAACAAACGAAGAGATTATGGTAGGGTACGAAACCACCTCAAAGTTATTCTTTCCAATCAATCCGTTGGGCTATTCCTATAAGTGTCACAAACAGCCCTAGAGTCCGTACTAGAATAACCTCTTAAAACACAAATCAACCAAAACACTAATATCACCTAGATACTCCAATGTCACCTCAAGTATCCGTGGGTATGATTATACGATATGCGTCACACAATCTCAGATTCATCTATTCAACCAACACATAGAACCTCAAAGAGTGCCCCAAAGTTTCTACTAGAGAATCACGACGAAGACGTGTGCCAACCCCTATGCATAGGTTCATGGGCGGAACCCGTAAGTTGATCACCAAAACATACATCAAATGAATCACGTGGTATCCCATTGTCACCACAGATACGCACGGCAAGACATACATCAAGTGTTCTCAAATCTTTAAAGACTCAATCTGATAAGAGAACTTCAAAGGGGAATGAGGGAGTCCTGGATTAGGGGGTGTCCGGATGGCCGGACTATACCTTCAGCCGGACTCCTGGACTATGAAGATACAAGATTGAAGACTTCGTCCCGTGTCCGGAAGGGACTTTCCTTGGCGTGGAAGGCAAGCTTGGCGATACGGATATGTAGATCTCCTACCATTGTAACCGACTCTATGTAACCCTAACCCTATCCGGTGTCTATATAAACCGGAGGGTTTTAGTCCGTAGGACAACACAATGATACCATAGGCTTAGCTTCTAGGGTTTAGCCTCTCTTATCTCGTGGTAGATCTACTCTTGTACTACCCATATCATCAATATTAATCAAGCAGGACGTAGGGTTTTACCTCCATCGAGAGGGCCCGAACCTGGGTAAAACTTCGTGTCCCTTGCCTCCTGTTACCATCCGGCCTAGACGCACAGTTTAGGACCCCCTACCCGAGATCCGCTGGTTTTGACACCGACGTTGGTGCTTTCACTGAGAGTTCCTCTGTGTCGTCGCCGTCAGGCTCGATCGCTCCCACGATCATCAATGGCGATGCAGTCCAGGGTGAGACCTTCCTCCCCGGACAGATCTTCGTCTTCGGCGGCTTCGCACTGCGGGCCAATTCACTTGGCCATCTGGAGCAGATCGAAAACTACGCTCCTGGCCGTCAGGTTAGATTTGGAAGTTTAAAGTACACGGCTGACATCCGCGGGGAGTTGATATTTGATGGATTCAAGCCACTGCCGAGCGCTCCGCACTGTCCCGACTTGCATGATCTAGCTCTGCCGCCGAACAATGCCCTGGAGGCCGCACCCGCATCAGCTTCGACCCTTAACTCGGAGCCAACTGCGTCGATCGAGGATGGGTGGTTCGACGCCGCCTCGGGGGCTGCGATCCCAACAGCGATCGAGCCGAACACCAGCCCTGCACTCCACGAGACTCGTGACTCCAGGGAGCCGGACTCCTCTCCGGACTCCGAACCCTCCGCGCCCCTGCCGACCGAATCCGATTGGGCGCCGATCATGGAGTTTACTGCCGCGGACATCTTTCAGCACTCGCCTTTCGGCGATATTCTGAAGACACTGAAGTCTCTCTCTTTATCAGGAGAGCCCTGGCCGGACTACGGTCAGCAAGGTTGGGGTACGGACGATGAAGAAATTCAAAGCCCACCCACCACCCACTTTGTAGCCAATGTCGATGATTTAACCGACATGCTCGACTTCGATTCCGAAGACATCGACGGTATGGACGCCGATGAAGGAGACGATGAAGAACCAGCGCCTATCAGGCCCTGGAAAGCCAGCTCGTCATATGACATATACATGGTGGACACCCCAAAAGAAGGAGATGGCGATGGAACAGCGGAGGATGACCCCTCCAAGAAACAGCCTAAGCGCCGGAGTCAGCGGCGCCGCTCAAAATCCCGCCAAAACTAATACGGTGAGTCTAGCACGGGAGATAATAATACTCTAGAAAGTGCCGAAGAAAACCCCCTCTAGCAAGATTTAGCACAGGAGGATGGAGAAACCAGCCCTCATGAGAGAGCGGCAGACAGAGAGGTCGAGGACGATAATTATATGCCTCCCTCTGAAGACGAGGCAAGCCTCGACGACGACGAATTCGTCGTGCCAGAGGATCCCGTCGAGCAAGAGCGTTTTCAACGCAGGCTTATGGCCACGACAAGAAGCCTCAAGAAAAAACAGCAACAGCTTAAAGCTGATCAAGATTTGCTAGACGACAGATGGACTGAAGTCCTTGCGGCCGAAGAGCATAAACTCGAACGCCCCTCCAAGAGCTACCCAAAGCGCATGTTGCTACCCCGATTAGAGGAGGAAGCACTTAAACCTACATCACCTGCACTCGATACGGCCGATCGGCCACCTTGTGGCCGCGATAGAGAGGCCTCTCGGCCCTCCACTCAAGCCGCACCTCGTGCCAAGGCACGGGAAAATGCGCTGGACCTGCGAGATATGTTGGAGGACAAGGCAAGGCAAACAAGATCGATCTACGGATCGCGTGGGCGCCCCATGACTCGAGACGGTAACCGTCACGCCGGCCACAAATTCGGCAGGGCCGAACACAGTAGACAAAGCTCATTGGAGCTATGTCGTGATATAGCCCAGTACAAAGGCGCCGCACACCCACTATGCTTCAGATACGAAGTAATGGATCATCAAATACCCGAGGGTTTCAAACCCGTAAACATCGAATCATATGATGGCACAACAGATCCTACGGTATGGATCGAGGACTATCTCCTTCATATCCACATGGCCCGCGGCAATGATTTCCACGCCATCAAATACCTCCCACTCAAGCTCAAAGGACCAACTCGGCATTGGCTTAACAGCTTGCCAATAGGATCAATCAGTTGGGGGGAGGACCTGGAAGCCGCATTCCTTGACAATTTCCATGGAACTTATGTGCGACCCCCAGATGCCGATGACCTAAGTCATGTAATTCAGCAGCCAGATGAATCGGCCAGGCAATTCTGGACACGGTTCCTAACAAAGAAAAATCAAATAGTCAACTGTACGGACGCTGAGGCCCTAGCAGCCTTCAAGCACAATATCCGCGACGAGTGGCTTGCCCGGCACCTTGGACAGGAAAAGTCGAAATCAATGGCAGCAATCACGACACTCATGACCCGCTTTTGCGCGGGAGAAGACAGCTGGCTTGCTCGTACCAACAATATGACCAAGAACCCTGGTAATTCGGATACCAGGGACAGTAGTGGCAGGTCGCGTCGCAACAAGCAGAAGCGCCGCATTAACGGCGACAATGCTGAGGATATGGCAGTTAATGCTGGATTCAGAGGCTCTAAATCTGGTCAGTGGAAAAAGCCATTCAAAAGGAATCCTAGGGGCCCGTCCAGTTTTGATCGAATGCTCGACCGCTTATGCCAGATACATGGCACCCCCGAAAAGCCGGCCAATCACACCAACAGGGATTGTTGGGTGTTCAAGCAGGCAGGCAAGTTAAATGCCGAAAAAGAAGACAAGGGGCTACATAGCGACGACGACGAGGAGCCCCGGCCGCCGAGCAACAGTGGACAGAAAGGTTTTCCCCCACAAGTGCGGACGGTGAACATGATATACGCAACCCACATCCCCAAGAGGGAGCGGAAATGCGCGTTAAGGGACGTATACGCGATAGAGCCAGTCGCCCCAAAGTTCAACCCGTGGTCCTCCTGCCCGATCACCTTTGATCGAAGGGACCATCCCACTAGCACCCGTCATGGTGGATTCGCCGCATTGGTTCTAGACCCAATTATTGACGGCTTTCACCTCACTAGAGTCCTTATGGACGGCGGCAGTAACCTGAACCTGCTTTACCAGGATATAGTGCGGAAAATGGGCATAGATCCCTCGAGGATTAGGCCCACCAAAACGACCTTTAAAGGCGTAATACCAGGTGTAGAGGCCAACTGTACAGGCTCAGTCACACTTGAAGTGGTCTTTGGATCTTCGAATAATTTCCGAAGCGAGGAGTTAATCTTTGACATAGTCCATTCCGCAGTGGCTATCACGGGCTGCTCGGGCGAACCACATTTGCCAAGTTCAATGCAGTACTGCACTACGCATACCTTAAGCTCAAAATGCCAGGCCCTCGAGGAGTAATTACGGTCAATGGAAACACCGAATGCTCCCTCCAAACGGAGGAGCACACGGCGGCCCTTGCAACGGAAGTACAAAGCAGCCTCTCCAGGCAGTTCTCCAGTCCGGCCATTAAACGACCGGACACCATCAAGCGCGCCCAGAGTAACCTACAACAAGACCGCCTGGCACGATCCGAGCAGGCATAGCAATGCGGCCCCAACCCCAGCCCTCGCAAAAAGGCGACGCCAGTGCTTCGCATACATAACTACGCTCTAGAAATACCATGGGTACAGGGGGAGGGGCGCCATCACGGCACGCCCGAAACATGGCTTAAACTGCACCAGGGGCTGCCGATTTTTTAATTTTCTCTTACTTTCAGGACTCCATTCTTCGGAAGGCCTGTTCGGCAGTTTAATTGCCGCACAAATGATGCAAGAACCAGGGAAGCAGCCGCATTACAGAATTCCCAGGTGGTCTCTATCACGAGCAGTATACCTGTTTCGCATACTATTCTGCAGCTTGCCCCTGGAACGGACATGTTAAATAGTCCAACCTTTTGCTTATCGCATTATCTGTATCATTCTGCTTTGATCGCAACCGTCTTTAATAAACAATGCATAGCTTTTATCTATTTTTGCATTACTTTTTTTATATATGTTCCTTAACGACATGTTGCACCCGTACACTTTGGTACGGCCGAAATACGCCAGGGGCTTCAGTACCCCTCAACCTGGTGTGAGAAGTCCGAACACTTTAACAAGTGCGGCACCCCGAACTTATAGCATTATATGCATCGGCTCCGAATCATGTCTTGGGTTAATAGTTGGGTTTGCCCGGCTCCTATGTTTTGGTGCCTTACGTTCCGCTATATCGGGTAAGGTAGCACTAGGAGAACCATTGTGATTGTGCCCAGTTGAGCTGGGTCGAGCACCTCAGTGGAGAAAGCTAAATCTGACTGTCATGGTGAAGCGAGAGTTGGTCGCTGTTCGAGAGGTTTTTCGAGTCCCTAAAGACTTATGCCGCTTAGAGAGAGGAGCCGGCTCTGTCCGGCCAAGGCGTGGATAGCGCCCTGAACTCGGTCTTCCGAATACCAAGGGCTTCGCCGAAATTTAAAATTATAGAATTCTATGGCTAAGTGAGAGTGTTCACGCATTATAGTCTGATTGCCTTGTTCGTTGGGCTGAGCGCATCCCTCGAAGGACCCAAACATGGGAAAAAGAGCGCTCAGGTTTATCCCTGAATACCCCAGCACTAGCGGAACGGGGGCAGAAGCCGACGACTCGCCATCTCTCAGAATTGATAAACAGGCGCACAGAAGGTAATATTTTAAATTCAAACAGCATTGCTTAGCGCATATGAACAAGTTTTCAGCACACAGGACAAAACGAGCAAGTTTCACTCAAAAATTACATCCCTAGAACATTCATCCGCCACAAGGCGGGCACCCTTCAGAACATCCTTATAATAATTCTCGGGCTTGCGATGCTCTTTCCCCGGCGGTGGCCCGTCCTTCACAAGCTTCTCAACATCCAGCTTGCCCCAGTCCACCTTAGCACGGGCAAGGGCCCTACGGGCACCTTCAATGCAGACGGAGCGCTTGAAACTTCGAGCCTTGGACAGGCCTCCACCAGCCGCCGCACCAGCCCGAAATAGCTCCCAGGCAGAGCCTCTCTAGGCCACAGCCGAACTATGAGGCCCTTCATGGCCTGTTCGGCCGCCTTGTGGAGCTCGACCAGTTGCTTCAGCTGGTCGCTCAGGGGCACGGGGTGTCCGGCCTCAGCATACTGAGACCAGAACACCTTCTCTGTCGAGCTGCCCTCCTCGGCTCGATAGAATGCAGCGGCATCGGACACAATCCGGGGAAGATCTGCGAATGCTCCTGGAGAGCTCCGGATTCGGGCAAGTAACAAGTAACTCACGTTTATGTGTTTGCTTTGCATAAAGAATGCCTTACACGCCGCTATCTTCTTCACCTCATCCAACTCCTGGAGGGTCTTCTGGGATTCGGCCTTGGCAGACTTGGCATTTTCAATAGCCACCGCGAGCTCGGACGCTTGCGTCTTTGAGTCAAGCTCCAAACTCTCATGTTTTTCCATCAGAGCCTGGAGCTCTTGCCGCACCTTGCCAACCTCGGCCTCATACTTCTCCCGCTCGGTGTGCTCCATGGCCACCCTCTTCTCGGCCTCGACCAGTGCTTGCTTAAGGGTCGCCACCTCAGACGTGGCCCCTACAATAGCCATGACAATCCTGTCATTTTTTGCAATTGCACCTTTTTATATATATTTAAACAAGGTATTTCTTACCTTCATTGTCCTCGAGCTGCTTCTTGGCACGCCCTGAAGGAAATATGCCCTAGAGGCAATAATAATTTTATTATTTTATTTCCTTATATCATGATAAATGTTTATTATTCATGCTAGAATTGTATTATCCGGAAACATAATACTTGTGTGAATACATAGACAAACTAAACGTCACTAGTATGCCTCTACTTGACTAGCTCATTAATCAAAGATGGTTATGTTTCCTAACCATAGACATGTGTTGTCATTTGATTAACGGGATCACATTATTAGGAGAATGATGTGATTGACATGACCCATTCCATTAGCTTAGCACCCGATCGTTTAGTATGTTGCTATTGCTTTCTTCATGACTTATACATGTTCCTATGACTATGAGATTATGCAACTCCCGTTTGCCGGAGTAACACTTTGTGTGCTACCAAACATCACAACATAACTGGGTGATTATAAAGGAGCTTTACAGGTGTCTCCAAAGGTAAATGTTGGGTTGGCGTATTTCGAGATTAGGATTTGTCACTCCGATTGTCGGAGAGGTATCTCTGGGCCCTCTCGATAATGCACATCACACAAGCCTTGCAAGCATTGCAACTAATGAGTTAGTTGCGAGATGATGTATTATGAAACGAGTAAAGAGACTTGCCGGTAACGAGATTGAACTAGGTATTGAGATACCGACGATCGAATCTCGGGCAAGTAACATACCGATGACAAAGGGAACAACGTATGTTGTTATGCGGTCTGACCGATAAAGATCTTCGTAGAATATTTGGGAGCCAATATGAGCATCCAGGTTCCGCTATTGGTTATTGACCGGAGACATGTCTCGGTCATGTCTACATTGTTCTCGAACCCGTAGGGTCCGCACGCTTAAGGTTTCAATGACAGTTATATGAGTTTATGAGTTTTTGATGTACTGAAGTTAGTTCGGAGTCCCGGATGTGATCACAGACATAACGAGGAGTCTTGAAATGGTCGAGACATAAAGATTGATATATTGGATGGCTATATTCGGACACCGGAAGTGTTCCGGGTGATTACGGAGAAAACCGGAGTGCCGGAGGGTTACCGGAACCCCCCGGGAGAAGTAATGGGCCATATGGGCCTTAGTAGAGAGAGAGAAGGGTAGCCAGGGTGGGCCGCGCGCCTCCTCCCCCTGGTCCGAATTGGACTAGGAGAGGGGGGGCGGCGCCCCCCTTTCCTTCTCCCTCCCCACTTCCTTTCCCCCTCCTACTAGGAGTCCTACTCCTACTAGGAGGAGGACACCTCCTTGGCGTGCCAATAGGGCCGGCCGGCCTCCTCCCCTTGCTCCTTTATATACGGGGGTAGGGGGCACCCCTAGACACACAAGTTGATCCTCGTGATCGTTTTCTTAACCATGTGCGGTGCCCCCTTCCACCATATTCCTCGATAATATTGTAGTGGCGCTTAGGCGAAGCCCTGCGATAGTTGAACATCTAGATCGTCACCATGCCGTCGTGCTGACGGAACTCTTCCCCGATACTTTGCTGGATCGGAGTCCGGGGATCGTCATCGAGCTGAACGTGTGCTAGAACTCGGAGGTGCCGTAGTTTCGGTGCTTGATCGATCAAGCCATGAAGACGTACGACTACATCAACCGCGTTGTCATAACGCTTCCGCTGTCGGTATACAAGGGTACGTAGATCACACTCTCCCCCCTCGTTGCTATGCATCACCATGATCTTGTGTGTGCGTAGGAATTTTGTTGAAATTACTACGTTCCCCAACACGCCCGAGCTCTTGCTCGGACCGCTCAAGGTTCTGCTTTAGCGTGTCCACTTCCGCAGTCAGTGCGGCGGACGCCAGCAGGGAAGCCTGCACCCGCATATTGACTCCTTTTTGTTAGACTGCTGTAGATTTTATTTGATCCTCTATTCGGCTTTTCTTCCCGAATGCCAAATAGAGCATCAGGGGCTACTGTCTATGCGGTAATATTATTTACACATTCTTTACTTACCTCAAAGCCTGTCAAAAGGCTAGTACAAGCTTCAGTCAGTCCGCTCTTGGCGGACTGAACCTTCTGGACCACCGCACTCATAATGGTGCGGTGCTCCTCGTCGATGGAGGCGCCCTTGAGCGCCTCCAACAGATTGTCCGGCGCCTCCGGTTGGACAGGGGTCACCGGCACGGAGGCCTGCTCCTCTTGGAAGAAGGTTGCCCGCCAGACTCCGGAACCTTTGAAGGTTCCGGAGCGGTGTCCGGCCTAGATCCAGACTTGGAGCCCTGGGAGATTTTATCCCCTTCACCCCTGGAGTGTGGGAGGTCGCCTTGCGGCGCCTCCAGGACCACCTCCTCCTGGTCTGGAACCTGTTGGGACAACACTTCGGCGTCGTCCGTAGGGCGGGGGAGGAAGCCGTCGGAAGCGAATTCACGTCCGAGGAGTCCAGTGAACCGCTCGACGACGTGTCGAGCCGGTCCTTTGGTGGGCTGCATTTTCATATTCGACATAAGGGGAAGCTGTGCGATAAAGGAATATTATGAATTACTCTAGTATCTGGATACTTACGATTTTGCCAGGGGCTTGGCCCTGTGTGGCCACTCCTCTTCGCCATCGTCGGCGTCAGTGGAGTAGTCCGGAGGAAGGGTTTTCCCCTTCTTGGACCCTTCGGCCTCCCCAGTTGGGGTGGCCTTCCTTTTCTTCCCTTCCCCCGCTGGAGGGGGAGAGGTCTCTTCTTCCTCCTCCTCGTCTTCATGGGAGGAGTGCGTCTTGGAGCCGTCGGATGATGGATCCAACGCCTCCTGGCGCCGGGCACTCTTTCGAGTCCCCGTGGCCTTCTTCTTGGCCTTCTTCTCCGGCACCACATAGGGTGCCGGAACCATCATCTTCGCCAAGCGGGCATCAGCTGGGTCTTCGGGCAAAGGAGCCGAACAGTTGATTTGTCCGGATGTCTCCTACCAATCCTGTTAAAGGCCAGGGAGCTTAGATCCCGCATGGAGTCAAACTATGAAAAATTGATACCCTATAGAAGGTAAAAATAGCTTACCGCACGAGCGTGACGCTGCGTGCTGAATCCGCGATCCTCGGTAGAGGATGCGGGGGCCTCGGCGCCTTTGAAAAGCACCTTCCAGGCATCTTCGTACATCGTGTCGAAGAGCCTACTCAGAGTTCGGTGCCGCGACGGGTCGAACTCCCACAGGTTGAAAGCCCGTTGTTGACACGGGAGGATCCGGTGGATGAGCATGACCTGGACTACGTTGACAAGCTTGAGCTGCTTGTCCACCAGGGTTTGGACGCATGTTTGGAGTCCGGTTAGCTCTCCTTTTTTACCCCATGACAGGCCCGTCTCCTTCCAGGACGTGAGCCGTGTTGGGGGTCCGGATCGGAACCCGGGGGCTGCGACCCACTTAGGGTCGCGCGGCTTGATGATGTAAAATCACCATGATTGCCACCCCTTCAGGGTCTCCACAAAGGAGCCCTCGAGCCATAAGATGTTGGGCATCTTGCCCACCATGGCGCCTCCGCACTCCGCATGGTTGTCGCGCACCACCTTCGGCTTGACATTAAAAGTCTTGAGCCATAGGCCGAAATGGGGGCGGATGCGGAGGAAGGCCTCGCACACGACAATAAACGCTGAGATGTTGAGGACAAAGTTCGGGGCCAGATCATGGAAATCCAGGCCATAGTAGAACATGAGCCCCCGGACAAATGGGTGGAGAGGGAAACCCAGTCTGCGGAGGAAATGGGGGAGGAACACCACCCTCTCATGGGGCCTGGGGGGTAGGGATGAGCTGCCCCCCTTCAGGAAGCCGATGCGCGATGTCGTTGGACAAGTATCTGGCCTTCCTTAATCTCTTGATGTGTCCCTCCGTAACGGAGGAGACCATCCACTTGCCTCCCGCTCCGGACATGACTGGAGAAGGTTGAGGTGGGGAGTGAGGACTTGGGCGCTGGAGCTCGAGTGCGTGAAAATGGATAGGCAAAGGAGGAAGAAGGCGTAGGTGAAAAGGTGAATCCTTATCCCCTTATATGGGTGGACGCAACTACGTGTCCCCACCAGCCTGGTAAAACTCGCTTATCTCCAAGCGCCGTAATCAATGGCACGGTTGGGTTACCCACGCCCGTATTGATGAGAATCCCGGAATAAGGGGACATGATCTCTGCTTTAACAAGACGTGCCAAGGAAACCGCCTCGCATAACAGGCTGAGATGGGACAGTAAAACGATTCAAATAATGAGTTAGTTGCGAGATTAGGATTTGTCACTCCGATTGTCGGAGAGGTATCTCTGGGCCCTCTCGGTAATGCACATCACACAAGCCTTGCAAGCATTGCAACTAATGAGTTAGTTGCGAGATGATGTATTATGAAACAAGTAAAGAGACTTGCCGGTAACGAGATTGAACTAGGTATTGAGATACCGATGATCGAATCTCGGGCAAGTAACATCCCGATGACAAAGGGAACAACGTATGTGTTATGCAGTCTGACCGATAAAGATCTTCGTAGAATATGTGGGAGCCAATATGAGCATCCAGGTTCCGCTATTGGTTATTGACCGGAGACATGTCTCGCTCATGTCTACATTGTTCTCGAACCCGTAGGGTCCGCACGCTTAAGGTTTTGATGACAGCTATATGAGTTTATGAGTTTTTGATGTACCGAAGTTAGTTAGGAGTCCCGGATGTGATCACGGACATAACAAGGAGTCTCGAAATGGTCGAGACATAAAGATTGATATATTGGATGGCTATATTCGGACACCGGAAGTGTTCCGGGTGATTTCGGAGAAAACAGGAGTGTCGGAGGGTTACCGGAACCCCCCGGGAGAAGTAATGGGACATATGGGCCTTAGTGGAGAGAGAAAAGGGCAGCCAGGGTGGGCCACACGCCTCCTCCCCCCTGGTCCGAATTGGACTAGGAGAGGGGGGGCGGCGCCCCCCTTTCCTTCTCCCTCCCCACTTCCTTTCCCCCTCCTAGTAGGAGTCCTACTCCTACTAGGAGGAGGACTCCTCCTTGGCGTGCCAATAGGGCCAGCCGGCATCCTCCCCTTGCTCCTTTATATACGGGGGCAGGGGGCACCCCTAGACAGACAAGTTGATCCTCGTGATTGTTTTCTTAACCGTGTGCGGTGCCCCCTTCCACCATATCCTCGATAATATTGTAGCTGGTGCTTAGGCGAAGCCCTGCAACAGGTTGAACATCAGATCGTCACCACACCGTCGTGCTGACGGAACTCTTCCCCGACACTTTGCTGGATCGGAGTCCGGGGATCGTCGTCGAGCTGAACATGTGCTAGAACTCGGAGGTGTCGTAGTTTCGGTGCTTGATTGATCGGGCCATGAAGACGTACGACTACATCAACCGCGTTGTCATAACGCTTCCGCTGTCGGTCTACAAGGGTACATAGATCACACCGTCCCCTCTCGTTGCTATGCATCACCATGATCTTGTGTGTGCATAGGAATTTTTTTGAAACTACTACATTCCCCAATAGTGGTATCAGAGCCAGGTTTTATGTATTGATGTTATATGCACGAGTAGAACACAAGTGAGTTGTGGGCGATATAAGTCACACTGCTTACCAGCATGTCATACTTTGGTTCGGCGGTATTGTTGGACGAAGCGGGCCCGGACCGACGTTACGCGTACGCTTAGCGAGACCGGTTCTCCCGACGTGCTTTGCACAAAGGTGGCTAGCGGGTGCCAGTTTCTCCAGCTTTAGTTGAACCGAGTGTGGCTGCGCCCGGTCCTTGCGAAGGTTAAAACAACACCAACTTGACAAACTATCGTTGTGGTTTTGATGCGTAGGTAAGATTGGTTCTTGCTTAAGCCCGTAGCAGCCACGTAAAACTTGCAACAACAAAGTAGAGGACGTCTAACTTGTTTTTGCAGGGCATGTTGTGATGTGATATGGTCAAGACATGATGCTAAATTTTATTGTATGAGATGATCATGTTTTGTAACCAAGTTATCGGCAACTGGCAGGAGCCATATGGTTTGTCGCTTTATTGTATGCAATGCAATTGCGCTGTAATGCTTTACTTTATCACTAAGCGGTAGCGATAGTCGTGGAAGCATAAGATTGGCGAGACGACAACGATGCTACGATGGTGATCAAGGTGTCGCGCCGGTGACGATGGTGATCATGACGGTGCTTCGAAGATGGAGATCACAAGCACAAGATGATGATGGCCATATCATATCACTTATATTGATTGCATGTGATGTTTATCTTTTATGCATCTTATCTTGCTTTGTTTGACGGTAGCATTTTAAGATGATCTCTCACTAATTATCAAGAAGTGTTCTCCCTGAGTATGCACCGTTGCGAAAGTTCTTCGTGCTGAGACACCACGTGATGATCGGGTGTGATAGGCTCTACGTTCAAATACAACGGGTGCAAAACAGTTGCACACGCGGAATACTCAGGTTATACTTGACGAGCCAAGCATATACAGATATGGCCTCGGAACACGGAGACCGAAAGGTCGAGCGTGAATCATATAGTAGATATGATCAACATAGTGATGTTCACCAATGAAACTACTCCATCTCACGTGATGATCGGACATGGTTTAGTTGATTTGGATCACGTAATCACTTAGAGGATTAGAGGGATGTCTATCTAAGTGGGAGTTCTTTAGTAATATGATTAATTGAACCTAAATTTATCATGAACTTAGTACCTGATAGTATCTTGCTTGTTTATGTTTGATTGTAGATAGATGGCCCGTGCTGTTGTTCCGTTGAATTTTAATGCGTTCCTTGAGAAAGCAAAGTTGAAAGATGATGGTAGCAATTACACGGACTGGGTCCGTAACTTGAGGATTATCCTCATTGCTGCACAGAAGAATTACGTCCTGGAAGCACCGCTGGGTGCCAGGCCTGCTGCTGGAGCAACACCAGATGTTATGAACGTCTGGCAGAGCAAAGCTGATGACTACTCGATAGTTCAGTGTGCCATGCTTTACGGCTTATAATCGGGACTTCAACAACGTTTTGAACGTCATGGAGCATATGAGATGTTCCAGGAGTTGAAGTTAATATTTCAAGCAAATGCCCGGATTGAGAGATATGAAGTCTCCAATAAGTTCTATAGCTGCAAGATGGAGGAGAACAGTTCTGTCAGTGAGCATATACTCAAAATGTCTGGGTATAATAATCACTTGATTCAATTGGGAGTTAATCTTCCAGATGATTGCGTCATGGACAGAATTCTCCAGTCACTGCCACCTAGCTACAAGAGCTTCATGATGAACTATAATATGCAAGGGATGAATAAGACTATTCCCGAGCTCTTCGCAATGCTGAAAGCTGCGGAGGTAGAAATCAAGAAGGAGCATCAAGTGTTGATGGTCAACAAGACCACTAGTTTCAAGAAAAAGGGCAAAGGGAGGAAGAAGGGAACTTCAAAAAGAACAGCAAGCAAGTTGCTACTCAAGAGAAGAAACCCAAACCTGTACCTAAGCCTGAAACTGAGTGCTTCTACTGCAAGCAGACTGGTCACTGGAAGCGGAACTGCCCCAAGTATTTGGCGGATAAGAAGGATGGCAAGGTGAACAAAGGTATATGTGATATACATGTTATTGATGTGTACCTTACTAATGCTCGCAGTAGCACCTGGGTATTTGATACTGGTTCTATTGCTAACATTTGCAACTCGAAACAGGGACTACGGATTAAGTGAAGATTGGCTAAGGACGAGGTGACGGTGCGCGTGGGAAATGGTTCCAAAGTCGATGTGATCGCGGTCGGCATGCTACCTCTACATCTACCTTCGGGATTAGTATTAGACCTAAATAATTGTTATTTGGTGCCAGCGTTAAGCATGAACATTATATCTGGATCTTGTTTGATGCGAGACGGTTATTCATTTAAATCAGAGAATAATGGTTATTCTATTTATATGAGTAATATCTTTTATGGTCATGCACCCTAAAAGAGTGGTCTATTCTTATTAAATCTCGATAGTAGTGACACACATATTCATAATGTTGAAGCCAAAAGATGCAGAGTTGATAATGATAGTGCAACTTATTTGTGGCACTGCCGTTTGGGTCATATCGGTGTAAAGCGCATGAAGAAACTCCATACTAATGGACTTTTGGAACCACTTGATTATGAATCGCTTGGTACTTGCGAACCGTGCCTTATGGGTAAGATGACAAAAACACCGTTCTCCGGTAATATGGAGAGAGCAACAGATTTGTTGGAAATCATACATACAGATGTATGTGGTCCGATGAATGTTGAGGCTCGTGGCGGATATCGTTATTTTCTCACCTTCACAGATGACTTAAGCAGATATGGGTATATCTACTTAATGAAACATAAGTCTGAAATGTTTGAAAAGTTCAAAGAATTTCAGAGTGAAGTTGAAAATCATCATAACAAGAAAATAAAATTCCTACGATCTGATCATGGAGGAGAATATTTGAGTTACGAGTTTGGTGTACATTTGAAACAATGCAGAATAGTTTCACAACTCACGCCACACGGAACACCACAGCATAATGGTGTGTCCGAATGTCATAATCGTACGTTACTTGATATGGTGCGATCTATGATGTCTCTTACTGATTTACCGCTATCGTTTTGGGGTTATGCTCTAGAGACGGCCGCATTCACGTTAAATAGGGCACCATCAAAATCCGTTGAGACGACGCCTTATGAACTGTGGTTTGGCAAGAAACCAAAGTTGTCATTTCTGAAAGTTTGGGGTTGCGATGCTTATGTGAAAAAGCTTCAACCTGATAAGCTCGAACCCAAATCGGAGAAATGTGTCTTCATAGGATATCCAAAGGAAACTATTGGATATACCTTCTATCACAGATCCAAAGGCACGACTTTTGTTGCTAAATTCAGAAACTTTCTAGAGAAGGAGTTTCTCTCGAAAGAAGTGAGTGGGAGGAAAGTAGAACTTGATGGGGTAACTGTACCTGCTCCCTTATTGGAAAGTAGTACATCAAAGAAACCAGTTTCTGTGACACCTACACCAATTAGTGAGGAAGCTAATGATGATGATCATGAAACTTCAGAACAAGATACTACTGAACCTCGTAGATCAACCAGAGTAAGATCCGCACCAGAGTGGTACGGTAATCCTGTTCTGGAAGTCATGCTACTAGATCATGATGAACCTACGAACTATGGAGAAGCGATGATGAGCCCAGATTCCGCAAAATGGCTTGAAGCCATGAAATCTGAGATGGGATCCATGTATGAGAACAAAGTATGGACTTTGGTTGACTTGCCCAATTATCGGCAAGCAATTGAGAATAAATGGATCTTCAAGAAGAAGACTGACGCTGACGGTAATGTTACTGTCTACAAAGCTCGACTTGTCGCAAAAGGTTTTCGACAAGTTCAAGGGATTGACTACGATGAGACCTTCTCACCCGTAGCGATGCTTAAGTCTGTCCGAATCATGTTAGCAATTGCCGCTTTTTATGATTATGAAACTTGGCAGATGGATGTCAAAACTGCATTCCTGAATGGATTTCTGGAAGAAGAGTTGTATATGATGCAGCCGGAAGGTTTTGTCGATCCAAAGGGAGCTAACAAAGTGTGCAAGCTCCAGCGATCCATTTATGGACTGGTGCAAGCCTCTCGGAGTTGGAATAAACGCTTTGATAGTGTGATCAAAGCATTTGGTTTTGTACATACTTTTGGAGAAGCCTGTATTTACAAGAAAGTGAGTGGGAGCTTTGTAGCATTTCTGATATTATATGTAGATGTCATATTACTAATCAGAAATGATATAGAATTTCTGGATAGCATAAAGGGACACTTGAATAAGAGTTTTTCAATGAAAGACCTCGGTGAAGCTGCTTACATATTGGGCATTAAGATCTATAGAGACAGATCAAGACGCTTAATTGGACTTTCACAAAGCACATACCTTGACAAAGTTTTGAAAAAGTTCAAAATGGATCAAGCAAAGAAAGGATTCTTGCCTGTGTTACAAGGTGTGAAATTGAGTAAGACTCAATGCCCGACCAATACAGAAGATAGAGAAAAAATGAAAGATGTTCCCTATGTTCAGCCATAGGCTCTATCATGTATGCAATGTTGTGTACCAGACCTGATGCGTGTCTTGCTATAAGTCTAGCAGGGAGGTACCAAAGTAATCCAGGAGTGGATCACTAGACAGCGGTCAAGAACATCCTGGAATACCTGAAAAGGACTAAGGATATGTTTCTCATATATGGAGGTGACAAAGAGCTCATCGTAAATGGTTACGTTGATGCAAGCTTTGACACTGATCCGGACGATTCTAAATCGCAAACCGGATACGTGTTTACATTAAACGGTGGAGCTGTCAGTTGGTGCAGTTCTAAACAAAGCGTTGTGGCGGGATCTACATGTGAAGCGGAGTACATAGCTGCTTCGGAAGCAGCAAATGAAGGAGTCTGGATGAAGGAGTTCATATCCGATCTAGGTGTCATACCTAGTGCATCGGGTCCAATGAAAATCTTTTGTGACAATACTGGTGCAATTGCCCTGGCAAAGGAATCCAGATTTCACAAGAGAACCAAGCACATCAAGAGACGCTTCAATTCGATCCGGGATCTAGTCCAGGTGGGAGACATAGAGATTTGCAAGATACATACGGATCTGAATGTTGCAGACCCGTTGACTAAGCCTCTTCCACGAGCAAAACATGATCAACACCAAAGCTCCATGGGTGTTAGAATCATTACTGTGTAATCTAGATTATTGACTCTAGTGCAAGTGGGAGACTGAAGGAAATATGCCCTAGAGGCAATAATAATGTTATTATTTTATTTCCTTATATCATGATAAATGTTTATTATTCATGCTAGAATTGTATTATCTGGAAACATAATACTTGTGTGAATACATAAACAAACTAAACGTCACTAGTATGCCTCTACTTGACTAGCTCATTAATCAAAGATAGTTATGTTTCCTAACCATAGACATGTGTTGTCATTTGATTAACGGGATCACATCATTAGGAGAATGATGTGATTGACATGACCCATTCCATTAGCTTAGCACCCGATCGTTTAGTATGTTGCTATTGCTTTCTTCATAACTTATACATGTTCCTATGACTATGAGATTATGCAACTCCCGTTTGCTGGAGGAACACTTTGTGTGCTACCAAACATCACAACGTAACTGGGTGATTATAAAGGAGCTCTACAGGTGTCTCCAAAGGTAAATGTTGGGTTGGTGTATTTCGAGATTAGGATTTGTCACTCCGATCGTCGGAGAGGTATCTCTGGGCCCTCTCGGTAATGCACATCACATAAGCCTTGCAAGCATTGCAACTAATGAGTTAGTTGCGAGATGATGTATTACGAAACGAGTAAAGAGACTTGCCGGTAACGATATCGAACTAGGTATTGAGATACCGACGATTGAATCTCGGGCAAGTAACATACCGATGACAAAGGGAACAACGTATGTTGTTATGCGGTCTGACCGATAAAGATCTTCGTAGAATATGTGGGAGCCAATATGAGCATCCAGGTTCCGCTATTGGTTATTGACCGGAGACATGTCTCGGTCATGTCTACATTGTTCTCGAACCCGTAGGGTCCACACGCTTAAGGTTTCGATGACAGTTATATGAGTTTATGAGTTTTTGATGTACCAAAGTAAGTTCGGAGTCCCGGATGTGATCACAGACATAACGAGGAGTCTTGACATGGTCGAGACATAAAGATTGATATATTGGATGGCTATATTCGGACACTGGAAGTGTTACGGGTGATTTCGGAGAAAACCGGAGTGCCGGAGGGTTACCGGAACCCCCCGGGAGAAGTAATGGGCCATATGGGCCTTAGTGGAGAGAGAGAAGGGCAGCCAGGGTGGGCCGCGCGCCTCCTCCCCCTGGTCCGAATTGGACTAGGAGAGGGGGGCGGCGCCCCCCTTTCCTTCTCCCTCCCCACTTCCTTTCCCCCTCCTAGTAGGAGTCCTACTCCTACTAGGAGGAGGACTCCTCCTTGGCATGCCAATAGGGCCGGCCGGCCTCCTCCCCTTGCTCCTTTATATACGGGGGCAGGGGGCACCCCTAGACACACAAGTTGATCCTCGTGATCGTTTTCTTAACCATGTGCAATGCCCCCTTCCACCATATTCCTCGATAATATTGTAGTGGTGCTTAGGCGAAGCCCTGCGATACTTGAACATCTAGATCGTCACCACACCGTCGTGCTGACGGAACTCTTCCCCGATACTTTGCTGGATCGGAGTCCGGGGATCATCATCAAGCTGAACGTGTGCTATAACTCGGAGGTGCCGTAGTTTAGGTGCTTGATCGATCAGGCCATGAAGACGTACGACTACATCAACCGCGTTGTCATAACACTTCCGCTGTCGGTCTACAAGGGTACGTAGATCACACTCTCCCCTCTCGTTGCTATGCATCACCATGATCTTGTGTGTGCGTAGGAATTTTTTTGAAATTACTACGTTCCCCAACACGCCCGAGCTCTTGCTCGGACCGCTCGAGGTTCTGCTTTAGCGTGTCCACTTCCGCAGTCAGTGCGGCGGACGCCAGCAGGGAAGCCTGCACACGCATATTGACTCCTTTTTGTTAGACTGCTGCGGATTTTATTTGATCTTCTATTCGGCTTTTCTTCCCGAACGCCAAACAGAGCATCACGGGCTACTGTCTATGCGGTAATATTATTTACACATTCTTTACTTACCTCAAAGCCTGTCAAAAGGCTAGTACAAGCTTCAGTCAGTCCGCTCTTGGCGGACTGAACCTTCTGGACCACCGCACTCATAATGGTGCGGTGCTCCTTGTCGATGGAGGCGCCCTTGAGTGCCTCCAACAGATTGTCCGGCGCCTCCGGTTGGACAGGGGTCACCGGCACGGAGGCCTGCTCCTCTTGGAAGAAGGTCGCCCGCCGGAATCCGGAACCTTTGAAGGTTCCGGAGCGGTGCCCGGCCTAGAGCCAGACTTGGAGCCCTGGGAGATTTTATCCCCTTCACCCCTGGAGTCTGGGAGGTCGCCTTGCGGTGCCTCCAGGACCACCTCCTCCTGGTCTGGAACCTGTTGGGACAACACTTCGGCGTCGTCCGTAGGGCGGGGGAGGAAGCCGTCGGAAGCGAATTCACGTCCGACGAGTCCAGTGAACCACTCGACGACGTGTCGAGCCGGTCCCTTTGGTGGGCTGCATTTTCATATTCGACATAAGGGGAAGCTGTGCGATAAAGGAATACTATGAATTACTCTGGTATCTGGATACTTACGATTTCGCCAGGGGCTTGGCCCTGTGTGGCCACTCCTCTTCGCCGTCGTCGGCGTCGGTGGAGTAGTCCGGAGGAAGGGTTTTCCCCTTCTTGGACCCTTCGGCCTCCCCAGTTGGGGCGGCCTTCCTTTTCTTCCCTTCCCCCGCTGGAGGGGGAGAGGTCTCTTCTTCCTCCTCCTCGTCTTCATGGGAGGAGTGCGTCTTGGAGTCATCGGATGTTGGATCCGACGCCTCCTGGCGCCGGGCACTCTTTCGAGTCCCCGTGGCCTTCTTCTTGGCCTTCTTCTCCGGCACCACATAGGGTGCCAGAACCAGCATCTTTGCCAAGCGGGCATCAGCTGGGTCTTCGGGCAAAGGAGCCGAACAGTTGATTTGTCCGGACGTCTCCTACCAATCCTGTTAAAGGCAAGGGAGCTTAGATCCCGCATGGAGTCAAACTATGAAAAATTGATACCCTGTAGAAGGTAAAAATAGCTTACCGCACGAGCGTGACGCTGCGTGCTGAATCCGCGATCCTCGGTAGCGGATGCGGGGGCCTCGGCGCCTTTGAAAAGCACCTTCCAGGCATCTTCGTACATCATGTCGAAGAGCCTACTCAGAGTTCGGTGCCGCGCCGGGTCGAACTCCCACAGGTTGAAAGCCCGTTGTTGACACGGGAGGATCCGGTGGATGAGCATGACCTGAACTACGTTGACAAGCTTGAGCTGCTTGTCCACCAGGGTTTGGACGCATGTTTGGAGTCCGGTCAGCTCTCCTTTTTTACCCCATGACAGGCCCGTCTCCTTCCAGGACGTGAGCCGCGTTGGGGGTCCGGATCGGAACCCGGGGGCTGCGACCCACCTAGGGTCGCGCGGCTCGGTGATGTAAAATCACCATGATTGCCACCCCTTCAGGGTCTCCACAAAGGAGCCCTCGAGCCATAAGATGTTGGGCATCTTGCCCACCATGGCGCCTCCGCACTCCGCATGGTTGCCGCGCACCACCTTCGGCTTGACATTATAAGTCTTGAGCCATAGGCTAAAATGGGGGCGGATGCGGAGGAAGGCCTCGCACACGACTATAAACACCGAGATGCTGAGGACAAAGTTCGGGGCCAGATCGTGGAAATCCAGGCCATAATAGAGCATGAGCCCCCGGACAAATGGGTGGAGAGGGAAACCCAGTCTGCGGAGGAAATGGGGGAGGAACACCACCCTCTCATGGGGCCTGGGGGTAGGGATGAGCTGCCCCCCTTCGGGAAGCCGGTGCGCGATGTCGTTGGACAAGTATCTGGCCTTCCTTAGTCTCTTGATGTGTCCCTCCGTAACGGAGGAGACCATCCACTTGCCTCCCGCTCCGGACATGACTGGAGAAGGTTGAGGTGGGG
This sequence comes from Triticum aestivum, assembly GCF_018294505.1. Lineage (NCBI taxonomy): Eukaryota > Viridiplantae > Streptophyta > Magnoliopsida > Poales > Poaceae > Triticum > Triticum aestivum. The sequence continues at coordinate 49,112,240 of NC_057803.1, forward strand.
AGTGAGGACTTGGGCGCTGGAGCTCGAGTGCGCGAAAATGGATAGGCAAAGGAGGAAGAAGGCGTAGGTGAAAAGGTGGATCCTTATCCCCTTATATGGGTGGACGCAACTACGTGTCCCCACCAGCCTGGTAAAACTCGCTTATCTCCAACGCCGTAATCAATGGCACGGTTGGGTTACCCACGCCCGTATTGATGAGAATCCCGGAATAAGGGGACACGATATCTGCTTTAACAAGACGTGCCAAGGAAACCGCCTCGCATAACAGGCTGAGATGGGATAGTAAAACGATTCAAATAAAGGCTTGGCTGTGGTGTGATGTCACACTACGGAATATGTCAGCAGATTTGATTTGTGTAAATATTATTCTCTCTATGGCAATATGTGGAAACTTATTTTGCAGAGCCGGACACTATCTTTGTGTTCAAAATCTTCTATGAAGTACTTGGAGGAGGAACCCGCCTTGCAATGCTGAAGACAATCTGCGCGCCGGACTCGTCGTCATTGAAGCCTGGTTCAGGGGCTACTGAGGGAGTCCTGGATTAGGGGGTGTCCGGATGGCCGGACTATACCTTCAGCCGGACTCCTGGACTATGAAGATACAAGATTGAAGACTTCGTCCCGTGTCTAGAAGGGACTTTCCTTGGCGTGGAAGGCAAGCTTGGCAATACGGATATGTAGATCTCCTACCATTGTAACCGACTCTATGTAACCCTAACCCTATCCGGTATCTATATAAAACCAGAGGGTTTTAGTCCGTAGGACAACACAATGATACCATAGGCTAGCTTCTAGGGTTTAGCCTCTCTGATCTCGTGGTAGATCTACTCTTGTACTACCCATATCATCAATATTAATCAAGCAGGACGTAGGGTTTTACCTCCATCGAGAGGGCCCAAACCTGGGTAAAACTTCATGTCCCTTGCCTCCTGTTACCAACCGGCCTAGACGCATAGTTCGGGACCCCCTACCCGAGATCCGCCGGTTTTGACACCGACAGGGAAACTCAATTCATTACAAGAGAGTAGAGGGGAAGGAGAAACATAAGATCCAACTATAATAGCAAAGCTCGCGATACATCAAGATCATATCATCTCAAGAACGCGCGAGAGAGAGAGAGAACACATAGCTACTGGTACATACCCTCAGCCCCGAGGAAGAACTACTCCCTCCTCGTCATGGAGAGCACCGGGATGATGAAGATGGCCACCGGAGAGGGGTTGCCCCCTCCGGTAGGGTTCCAGAACGGGTCTAGATTGGTTTTCGGTGGCTACGGAGGCTTATGGCGGCGGAACTCCCGATCTATTGTGCTCCCGGATGTTTTTAGGGTATATGGAGATATATAGGCGGAAGAAGTACGTTAGGGGGGCCACGAGGGGCCCACGAGGGTGGAGGGTGCGCCCAGGGGGGTGGGCGTGCCCCCCTACCTCGTGGCCTCCTCGAAGCTTCCCTTACGTAGACTCCAAGTCTTCCGGGCTTCTTCTGATCCAAAAATAAGTTCTGTGAAGTTTCAGGTCATTTGGAGTCCGTTTGATTTTCCTTTTCTTCGAAACCCTAAAATAGGCAAAAAAAAACAGAAACTGGCACTGGGCTCTGGGTTAATAGGCTAGTCCCCAAAAATGATATAAAAGTGTATAATAAAGCCCATAAACATCCAAAGTTGATAATATAATAGCATGGAACAATAAAAAATTATAGATACATTGGAGACGTATCACAGCCTGCTGACAGGTTTTGAGGTAAACGACGTAAAAAGAGAAAGTCCCAATATAGATAGTGTATCCCCTAAGACACCGTCGGTGTTCGGAAAGAAAAACCGGACAGAGGATCGAGTAATTTTCGCAGGAAACTAACTAAATATGTCTTATGAACACAGGCGTCGCTGTTGGCCGCCACCTCTCATGCCGCTAAGGTCTCCGGACTAAAGCAGAGTCTGGACCGGGCTGAAGAAGAGCTCTGCCTTGCGAAAAGGCAGCTGGAGGATAAGCAAGGTGTGTGGAGACTTGCTATATGTTCGGAAAGAATAAACGATGTATATTGATTATAGTGTCGTGATATTTGTAGAGCGGCGACTGAGATTGAAACCCTCAAGAAAGTGTTGGCCGAGGCCGAGGAGAGGGCGGCGAAGGAACGAGCTATCCGGAAAAAGCATGAGGCCAGGGTTAGGGAGGTCCAGCAAGAGCTTCAAGATGCTTTAAAGAAATATGAGTCCTTGAAGCGTCAGCATGCGGACCAAGAATCCGAACTTGGGAAGGCTCGCCAAAGCACACAAGAGGCCCGAGCCGAGGCCCAAGGCGCCCTCCAGGAAATCTAGGAGGCCAAAAAGATCGCGGCGGGTAAGGCTTTTATTATGAAAAGCAAGTATGTGAAGAAGAGGTATCTCCTACTGACCCGTATTTGGAGTTCTCGAGGGGCGTTTGCGGATCTGCCGCGTAGCGTTTCTGACGCTGCTGAGTTCCTCCGAGCCGGAGAGGGGAGCTCGACGGAGAAGCTATTCTGGTCGCAATACCTTGCGCCAGAACATCCAGTATCCTTGAGCGACCAACTAAAACAGCTGGTCGAACTGCATAGGGTGGCCGAACTGGCCATGAAGGACTTGATAGTTCGGCTATGGCCAGTCGAAGTTATCCCCAGCAGCTACTTCGATCTCGTGAAGCGGCTAATCGATGCCTGCCCTTGGCTTGACGCCATCAAGCGGTCGGTTTGTATCGAAGGTGCGCGGATGGCCTTCGCCCGTGTCAAGATGCAGTGGGCGAAGATGAATGCTGCCACAGTCGCGACCAAAGGACCGCCCGCAGGCAAGGAGTACTGCACACCCGAGTGATATTTTAGCGAAGTCCTTGAGGGATCCCACATTGTGGCGGAAGAGTGTACGAAGGATGTAATCTTTGAATGAATATCGTTATATTGTCTCGCCCTGTATTATAAAAATAATTTCGGCTATGTAATATAATGTTTGTTTAATATTTTACCTCCAGTGCGGCCGTGTTTATGAAAAATTGAGAGTTGGCCAGTCGTCGGCTTCAGCCCCCACGTAGGTAGTACGGCGGTGTTCGGGGTGGAATCTAAACACTCTTGATCCAATTTGTTTGGTCCTTAAAGGAGGTGTTTAGCACAACGAACCAGGAAATCGGACTATGTTGCTTTAGCACCCTCACTTAGCCATAGGAGTTCTACAATGAAAATTTTAGGCGCAGCCCCTAGTATCCGAACTAGGGTACTGTAATCACCTGATCGGGTAAAAGGCCGATTCATTGCATAATGCGGAAAAATCGCTAAAGATTTGAACCCTCCGAAGAGCTGACCGGCACTCACCGCATCATGACAGTTAGTTTTCGGCTTTCTCTACCGAGGTGCTCATCTGGATAAACCAGGACACAATCGCAGTAGTTCTCCCTTTACTACCCTAGCCTATATAGCGGTACGTAAGGTAGTAAGCACAGGAGATGGGCAACCCAACTATTGACCAAAGACATGATTCGGAACCAATGCATATAATGCTAAATTCGGGGTGTCGAACTATGTTGTAAAAAGTGTTCGGACTTTGTTGTCGTATTATGGGTCACAATGAAGCCCCTGGCAGATAAAAGCTGTTGGGGAACGCAGTAATTTCAAAAAAATTCCTACGCACATGCAAGATCATGGTGATGCATAGCAACGAGAGGGGAGAGTGTTGTCCACGTACCCTCATAGACCGTAAGCGGAAGCGTTATGACAACACGGTTGATGTAGTTGTACGTCTTCACGATCGACCGATCCCAGCACCGAAGGTACGGCACCTTCGTGATCTACACATGTTCGGCTCGGTGACGTCCCACGAACTCACAATCCAGTAGAGCTTTGAGGGAGAGCTTTGTCAGCATGACGACGTGATGATGGTGATGATGTTGCTACCGGTACAGGGCTTCAGCTAAGTACTGCTACGATATGATCGAGGTGCATTATGGTGGAGGGGGATGATAACCCACAAGTATAGGGGATCGCCATAGTTTTCGAGGGTAGAGTATTCGACCCAAATTTATTGATTCGACACAAGGGGAGCCAAAGAATATTCTCAAGTATTAGAAGCTGAGTTGTCAATTCAACCACACCTGGAAACTTAATATCTGCAGCAAAGTGTTTAGTAGCAAAGTAATATGATAGTAGTGGTAGCGGTAGCAAAAGGTAATGATAGCAAAAGTAATGTTTTTGGTATTTTGTAGTGATGATAGCAATATCAACGGAAAAGTAAATAAGCGAAGAACAATATAAGGAAAGCTCGTATGCAATGGATCGGTGATAGAGAATTATGCCTGATGTGGTTCATCATCTAACAGTCATAACCTAGGGTGACACATAACTAGCTCCAATTCATCAATGTAATGTAGGCATGTATTCCAAATATAGTCATACGTGCTTATGGAAAAGAACTTGCATGACATATTTTGTCCTACCCTCCCGTGGTAGCGAAATCCTAGCGGAAACTAAGGGATATTAAGGCCTACTTTTAATAGAGTACCGGACCAAAGCATTAACACATAGTGAATACATGAACTCCTCAAACTACGGTCATCACCGGTAAGTATCCCGATTATTGTCACTTCGGGGTTAACGGATCATAACACATAATAGGTGACTATAGACTTGTAAGATAGGATCAAGAACTCTCATATATTGATGAAAACATAATAGGTTCAGATCCGAAATCATGGCACTCGGACCCTAGTGACAAGCATTAAGCATAGCAAAGTCATCGCAACATCAATCTCAGAACATAGTGGATACTAGGGATCAAACCCTAACAAAACTAACTTGATTACATGATAAATCTCATCCAACCCATCACCGTCCAGCAAGCCTACGATGGAATTACTCACGCACGGTGGTGAGCATCATGAAATTGGTGATGGAGGAAGGTTGATGATGATGGCGACGGATTCCCCTCTCCGGAGCCCCCGAACGGACTCCAAATCAGCCCTCCCGAGAGGTTTTAGGGCTTGGCAGCGGCTCCGTATCGTAAAACGCGATGAATCCTTCTCTTTGGTTTTTTCTCTCCGAAAGAAAATATATAGAGTTGGAGTTGAGGTCGGAGGAGCTCCAGGGGGCCCACGAGGTAGGGGGGCGCCCCCCACCCTTGTGGCTAGGTTGTGGGCCCCCTGGTCTTCATCTTTTGCAAGGATTTTTTATTATTTCTGAAAAGATGTTCCGTGAAGTTTCAGGTCATTCCGAGAACTTCTGTTTCTGCACATAAATAACACCATGGTATTTCTGCTGAAAACAGCGTCAGTCCAGGTTAGTTCCATTCAAATCATGCAAGTTAGAGTCCAAAACAAGGGCAAAAGTGTTTGGAAAAGTAGATACGACGGAGACGTATCAACTCCCCAAGCTTAAACCTTTGCTTGTCCTCAAGCAATTCAGTTGACAAACTGAAAGTGATAAAGAAAAACGTTTACAAACTCTGTTTGCTCTTGTTGTTGTAAATATGTAAAGCCAGCATTCAAGTTTTCAGCGAAGATTATGAGCTAACCATATTCACAATAACGCTTAGGTTTCATGTTTACTCATATCAATGGCATAATCAACTAGCGAGCAATAATAATAAATCTCAGATGACAACACTTTCTCAAAACAATCATAATATGATATAACAAGATGGTATCTCGCTAGCCCTTTCTAAGACCACAAAACATAAATGCAGAGCACCTTTAAAGATCAAGGACTGACTAGACATTGTAATTCATGGTAAAAGAGATCCAGTCAAGTCATACTCAATATAAACTAACAATAATGAATGCAAATGACAGCGGTGCTCTCCAACTGGTGCTTTTTAATAAGAGGAGGATGACTCAACATAAAAGTAAATAGACAGGCCCTTCGCAGAGGGAAGCAGGGATTTGTAGAGGTGCCAGAGCTCGGTTTTGAAATAGAGGTGAATAATATTTTGAGCGGTATACTTTCATTGTCAACATAACAACCAAGAGATGCCGATATCTTCCATGCTACACACATTATAGGCGGTTCCCAAACATAATGGTAAAGTTTATACTCCCCCTCCACCAACAAGCATCAATCCATGGCTTGCTCGAAACAACGAGTGCCTCCAACTAACAAGAGTCCTAGGGGAAGTTTTGTTTGCAATTATTTTGATTTAGTTTGCATAAAGCATGGGACTGGGCATCCCGATGACCAGCCATTTTCTCGTGAGTGAGGAGCGGAGTCCACTCCTCTTGAGAACAACCCGCCTAACATGGAAGATACGGACAGCCCTAGTTGATACATGAGCTATTCAAGCATACAAAACAGGATATTTATTTGAAGGTTTAGAGTTTGGCACATACAAATTTACTTGGAACGGCAGGTAGATACCGTATATAGGTAGGTATGGTGGACTCATATGGAATAACTTTGGGGTTTATGGGATTGGACGCACAAGTAGTATTCCCGCTTAGTACAGGTGAAGGCTAGCAAAAGACTGGGAAGCGACCAGCTAGAGAGCGACAACAGTCATGAACATGCATTAAAATTAATCAACACCGAATGCAAGCATGAGTAGGATATAATCCACCATGAACATAAATATCGTGAAGGCTACGTTGATTTTGTTTCAACTACATGCGTGAACATGTGCCAAATCAAGTCACTTAAATCATTCAGAGGAGGATACCACCCTATCATACCACATCACAACCATCTCAATAGGATGTTGGCATGCAAGGTAAACCATTATAAGCTCCTAGCTAATCAAGCATGGCATAAGAAACTATGATCTCTAGTTGTCATTGCAAAAATGTTTATTTATAATAGGCTGAATCAGGAACGATGAACTAATCATATTTACAAAAACAAGAGAGGTCGAGTTCATACCAGCTTTTCTCATCTCAATCGGTCCATCATATATCGTCATAATTGCCTTTCACTTGCACGACCGAATGATGTGGATAATAATAATAGTACACGTGCATTGGACTAAGCTGGAATCTGCAAGCATTCAATAAACAGGAGAAGACAAGGCAATATGGGCTCTTTTGTCAGATCAACAATAATGCATATAAGAGCCACTTCAACAATTTAATCATGGTCTTCTCCTATCGACCCCCAAAGAAAAGAAAAGAAATAAAACTATTTACATGGGAAAGCTCCCAACAAGCAAAAGAAGAACATGAAATCTTTTTGGGTTTTCTTTTTAATTACTACTACAAGCATGGAAAGTAAACTAATTAAAAGCTACAACTAATTTCTTTTGTTTTTCTTAAGGTTTATTAAGCACACAAGAAGAAAGCATAAAAAGGGAAATAAACTAGCATGGATGATACAATGAAAAAGTATGAGCACCGACATCTAGCAATGAGTGTGTGAACATAAATATAATGTCGGTGGGAAATACGTACTCCCCCAAGCTTAGGCTTTTGGCCTAAGTTGGTCTATGGCCACGGTTGGCCTGGCGGATATCCATAGTAATAGTTGGGGTCATACTGCGATGCGGCGGCTATTGCCTCCTGAGCTGCAGCATGGCGGCGAGCTGCCTCCGCCCTCCTCTCGTACTCATCTGCCTCATCTCTAGTAATAACATGTCTTCCTTTTGCCTGATAATCAAAGAAGGCAGGAGCAGGGAGAGTAATACGGACAGCACGACGTCTGTCGAAGATTAAGCGATACTGGAGAGGTGATTCATTCCTCTTGACAAACTGGTGGTGAACCATAGCACTAAAGTCTAAGTAAACAGGAGGCAATTCAATATCATCATTACGTATGGTTACACCAAGAAAATCAGCTAAGCGGGTTGCATAAATTCCACCAAAGAAATCTCCCTTAAATCTATTAAGATGCAACCTATGTGCAACAATGGCTCCCAAATTATAAGATTTATCTCCTAACACAGCACTCCTAAGCATACTGAGGTCAGGGACACACATGTGACATGCCTCATCTTTACCATTAATGCATCTACCTATGAAGAGAGCAAAATAATGTATAGCAGGAAAGTGAATGCTCCCTATGGTAGCTTGTGTTGTATCTCTAGATTCCCCCACAGTTATACTAGTAAGAAAATCTCTAAATTCAGATTTGTGAGGTTCCCTGACACTACCCCATTGTGGAAGTTTGCAGGCAGTGGTAAAATCCTCTAAGTCCATAGTGTAAGAATTTTCATAAAGATCAAACAGGACAGTTTGAGAATTACGTGAAGATGAAAATTCAAACCTCCTCACAAAGGAACTAGTGAGATAGTGGTACTGACGGCATTTTTCTTCCTAGAAGCACACAAGATCAGCGTTATGCAAATATGCGTTAAATTCTTCCTTAATCCCTGCTAGATCCATGAAGTCCTCTGAAGGCCATTCACAGGGCCGCACTGGAGCGTCCCTTGGTGGCTCATCATCAGCATCACGCATTGCAAGCCTGGGCTCTTGTTTCCTTGAAGAGCCACCTTGGTACATTTTCCTAAACATATTTCTTCCTCTGAAAAATTTCTGAATTTTTAGTAACTTCAAATAAAAGTGAACCAAGCTCAACAATATTGATAACAACTACTCCTACAAGTGCGTATAGCCTATATCATGCATCAAAACTACTTTTGACCATATAAATTTGACATGCAAGCTCAAGAACAGGGTCACCTAAGCAGCAAAAATATGCAATGAATAAAGCACTAGAACAAAAACTAATTGGACCAATGGAGGAGTCACATACCAAGGAACAATCTCCCCAAGCAGTTTTGTGAGAGGTGCTTTGAGCAAGGAGATCGAAAATCGCAGCAAAATGAGCTAGAACTCATGCTTGAGCTGGATATTCATGTTTGTGGGAGGAAGAAGGAGTGTGTGGGTGCAGGAATAAGTGGAGGAGGGCCACCATGGGCCCACGAGGCAGGGGGGCACGCCTAGGGGGATAGGGCGCACCCTCCACCCTCGTGGCCAGGTGGATGCCCCTCCTGCTGTGTTCTCAGTGCCAAATATTCTCAAATATTCTAGAAAAAATCATATTTAAATTTCAGGGCATTTGGAGAACTTTTATTTTCGGGGTATTTTTATATTGCACGGATATATCAGATAACAGATGGAAATACTTATTTTTATTTTATTTAATATAAATAACAGAAAGTAAAAGGAGGGTACAGAATGTTGTGCCGTCTAGTTTCATCCATCTCATGCTCATCAAAAGGAATCCACTAACAAGGTTGATCAAGTCTTGTTAACAAACTCATTCTGAATAACATGGAACCGGAGAAATTTCGAATAACACTATGTTACCTCAACGGGGATATGCACATCCCCAATAATAAGAATATCATATTTCTTCTTGACAGTAGGAAGAGGAAATTCAAAACCTCCAAATATAAATGATGGAATTTTTCCAATAGAGTTGATACTATGAACTTGAGGTTGTTTCCTCGGAAAGTGTACCGTATGCTCATTGCCATTAACATGAAAAGTGACATTGCCTTTAGTGCAATCAATAACAGCCCCTGCAGTATTCAAAAAGGGTCTTCCAAGAATAATAGACATACTATCGTCCTCGGGAATATCAAGAATAACGAAGTCCGTTAAACTAGTAACGTTTGCAACTACAACAGGCACATCCTCACAAATACTGACAGGTATATCAGTTGATTTATCAGCCATTTGCAAAGATATTTTAGTAGGTGTCAACTTATTCAAATCAAGTCTACGATATAAAGAGAGAGGCATAACACTAACACCGGCTCCAAGATCACATAAAGAAGTTTTAACATAATTTGTTTTAATGGAGCATGGTATAGTGGGTACTCCTGGATCTCCAAGTTTCTTAGGTATTCCACCCTTAAAAGTATAATTAGCAAGCATGGTGGAAATTTCAGCTTCAGGTATCTTTCTTTTATTAGTGACAATTTCTTTCATATACTTAGCATAAGGATTCATTTTAAGCATATCAGTTAATCGCATACGCAAAAAGATAGGTCTAATCATTTCAGGAAAGCGCTCAAAATCCTCATCATCCCTTTTCTTGGATGGTTTGGGAGGAAAAGGCATGGGTTTCTGAACCCAAGGCTCTCTTTCCTTTCCGTGTTTCCTAGCAACAAAGTCTTCCTTATCATAACATTGATTCTTTGATTGTGGGTTATCAAGATCAACAACAGGTTCAATTTATATATCATTATCATTACTAGGTTGAGCATCATCATGAACATTATCATTAACATTATCACTAGTTTCAGGTTCATTACTAGATTGTGTTTCAGCATCAGAGATAGAAATATCATTTGGATTCTCAGGTGTTTCAGTAATAGGTTCACTAGAAGCATGCAAAGTCCTATCATTCTTCTTTTTCTTCCTTTTAGAAGGACAATGTGCATCTATATTATTTCTCTGAGAATCTTGCTCAATTCTCTTAGGGTGGCCTTCAGGATATAGAGGTTCCTGAGTCATTCTACCAGTTCTAGTAGCCACTCTAACAGCATAATCATTATTCTTACTATTCAATTCATTGAGCAAATCATTTTGAGCTTTAAGTACTAGTTCTACTTGAGTGGTAACCATTGAAGCATGTTTACTAATAAGTTTAAGTTTACCTTTAAGATTAGCCATATAATTACCCAAGTGTTCAAGCATATTTGAATTGTATTGCAATTGTCTACCAAAATAAGCATTAAAATCTTCTTGCTTAACCATAAATTTATCAAACTCATCTAAGCATGGGCTAGCAAACTTAGTAAATGGGATTTCATCTTTATCATATATAAAGAGAGAATTTACCTTTACTACCTCTGTTGGGTTATCAAGACCATGTATTTCTTCAATAGGTAATGGATTAAGATCATATGTTTCTTCAATAGGCGGTGAATTAAGACCATGTATTTCTTCAATAGGAGGTAAATTCTTAAAATCTTCAGCTTTAATACCCTTTTCTTTGATAGATTTCTTTGCCTCTTGCATATCTTCAAGACTGAGAAATAGAACACCTCTTTTCTTCGGAGTTGGTTTAGGAATAGGCTCAGGAAGTGTCCAATTATTTTCATTTGTCAACATATTATTCAATAGAATTTCAGCTTCATTCGGTGTTCTTTCCCTGAAAACTGAACCAACACAACTATCCAGGTAATCTCTGGAAGCATCGGTTAGTCCATTATAAAAGATATCAAGTATTTCATTTTTCTTGAGAGGATGATCAGGCAAAGCATTAAGTAATTGGAGAAGCCTCCCCCAAGCTTGTGGGAGACTCTCTTCTTCAATTTGCACAAAATTATATATATCCCTCAAAGAAGCTTGTTTCTTATGAGCAGGGAAATATTTAGCAGAGAAATAATAAATCATATCCTGGGGACTTGTAACATCCCAAATTTTCAATTTGGAATGTTATACATTGAATCATCATTGCATATCATATTTTATTTTTCTTTTGGTTTGATCCTAGAAATTCTACGCAACTCAAGGACCCAGGGAGAGAGTTGGGGATTTCGTTATTTTCATATTTGAGTTTTCTCAAATTTTGAGAATAGGATCATTTGATTTTAATTATTTTATCATCAATTATTTCTATTACAAAAATATGAGAGAGGGAATAAAATGATTTTCCCAAAATAAAGAAATATTGAGGATTTAATAATAAAGTCAAACAAGATTTTATTTCGGAGTTTTTCGTTATTTTATTTGAATTAGGAAAAATGTTTGTTTTCCAAATTGCATTTAGGCCCCAAATAAATGTTCACCTTGTGCGGATTGATTTTAGAAGCCCGGGAAAATTTATTTTGGGATTTTTGGAGTCCGTTTAGTATTTCTTTTATTTGTTTTTCTGCGTGGAATATTAAAAAAAACGCAACCGACCTATGGGCCGTGTCCGACCTGGACACCAGGCCCGATCGGGCTTTATAAGCCGGGGAGCCCCGCCCGGAGCCTCCCCACCCAAACCCTAGCCGCCGCCCCGCCCTAGCGCCGCCCCGCCGCCGCCCTGCCGCCGCCGCCGACCGTCGCCGCCGCCGCCCTGCCGCCGCCGCCGCCCTGCCGCCGCCGCCGCCGGAGCCCCGCCGCCGCCGCCGGAGTTCTCGCCGGAGTTGCCGGTAGATTTTTTTTAGACGCCGGTTTTTTTCCTGAAAAACCGATCGATTTTTCCGACGGTTTTGTCGTTTTTTTTAGTTTCGGTTTTTTTAAATAGATTGGTTTTTCCGATTTATTTAAATAGCGAGCGTTCGTTCGTTCGTTCTAGCGAGCGTTTGTCGTTTTTCTTTTTCTCGGATTAAATCCGCGATTTTTCTGATCGTGATTCCTGATCCGATTTTCGTTTTAGTATAATTTTTCGCTCGTTTATCGGAATCAGGCGATTCAAGCGCCTGGAGTTTCGTCTCGAAACCCTCTATCCGTTTAACCAACTTAAACAAGCTTTTGCCACTGTAAAAAAGTGCCCTAGATCCAGAATAGTAAATGAGGCCTGTTTCTTTTGCCGTTTGACTTTCGTTGCTTCGTTTGATTTGATTCTTTTTGCAAACCGGAGTTCTTAAGTAGAACCTTTTGGTTAGATCTATTATTTGAGTTTTACCTGTGCATTAGATGAATACTTATTGTATGCTTGTTTGTTTGTCTGTGATAGAATACCCGGAGTGCGCCGCCTGTTACTTTGAATCTCTAGGTTTCGCGGATCATCAGCAAGGCAAGTAACACTTTGATCATACCTCCTACTACCCAGTTTTATTGCATTAGATCAATCCTCAAACATTGCATGATTAGGATCTAATTAAATTGTGGGATTGGGAAGTAGTTGAGGTAGTACCTATTACCTGTTTATTATCAAACCTTTGGGAGTTACTTCTACGTTTGCCTATTGTGCCATGCTATGATAGTAGGCGTGGATTGGGTGAGTGATATCCATGACAGATGTGAGTTTGTTAATTAATGGTTTATCTAAGGTGGCAACTTAAACACACATCTGGGTGGATTGAGGTACCTGGGTATTCTAGGATTGCCTGTTTTTCTTTATGGACCGCCACCCAGGCCCAAAGGGATCATGAGATTTTTCATACTAGAAACTTCCGTGTGCAGCCACAAGCTATTATGGGCTCTAGCATAGTTGATTAAGTCCTGCGAACTCTTACAGGGTAGACTAGCAGATGTAGGGGAAAGTAGGTGTAACGGTCTATCCATCGTAAGGTGCTAGTGCTTCTGAAAGACTGTGTCTCGGTCATCTGTCTTCTCAAACATCATGTAGTGCGAGAAACCAAACGGAGGCGATCGAGTCTTGTGGGGAAAAGTGCGCAAACCTCTGCAGAGTGTATGAACTAATCATGGTTAGCCGTGTCCCTGGTTATGGACATCTTGAGTATCTAGTATTTGGATTATCATGTGAATCTCAACATGTTACTCTAAAATTTAATTTTGTTGGGTTTTGTTTAATGATGATGCTTAATTGGGATTGAGGATGCTGTCAACCATTCTCCATGTTTAACAACTACCATGATAGTTAAATAAAATTTATTCCTTTGTAGTAGGGGAAAATGGGCTTTACGCAAAACTGTAACCATAGAGCTTTCCACAGCCAAATATGCATATAGATTAGCTGTTTCATTCCATTACTCTCTATGTGTTACCTTGCCAGCATATTCCATGTGCTGACCCGTTTCGGGCTGCAACATTAATGTTGCAGACTTTTCAGACGACGATTAAGGAGTTTTAGGTCGTGGTTCTATACTCAGTGATGCCGTTGGAGTTGATGGACTCACTTATCTTCCAAGCCTTCCACTGTTATCGTTATTAGATGGCCTTAAGCCATATTTATTGTAATAAGTTCTCTATTGAGACACTCGATGTAATAAGTGTGTGATTGCTACTCTGTTATAAATCCTCCAAGTACTATGTGGTGTCAGCATTACTGATCCAAGGATGACACCTGAGCACAGAGATCAGGCCGTTTGAGGTCTGGTCGCTACAGAGATGGTATCAGAGCACACGCTGACTGTAGGACACGACCACTAAGCTAAAGACCTAGATCACTATTCACTCTCTTCTCTTCTGACCTCTCATCTTTTCTACTCTTTAGGATGGCGGATGCAAGGAACAAGTTCACGCAACCGGATGAAGATACACCCTTTGGATGCCACTTGAAGGAAGTCACTAGATACCTGAACGTAGGATTACCAAGCTTCACCGGAACCTACAACGCCACTTTACCTGGAGGAGAGCACTGGATGATTCAAGTTCAAGTTCCAGGAAGGACGTTCATGCCAGTCATTGAGCCCATAGAGTTTTCTTTTGATGCACCAACTTGGAGTCTAGGAAAGAGCATGGCAGCTCACATCGCCATGGGACGCATTGGAGAAGTCTACCGCAATGATATCAAGGATACTATCTACCAGATTTGTCGGCGCCTAGATGAGCACTGGGAGATAATCAGCACCAGAAAGGATAGATCAATTGTAGCTTTTATCCAGGAATTAAACCAGCACATTCGACGACAGGAGAACCATATGTGCGCCGACATGATAGACCTGAAGAAGGCTAAGACAAGAATCAAGGAACTGGAGGAAGAACTCAAGGCTACACGTGAAGATTATGAAGAAGAAATTGAAGTATTGGTGGAGAAGAATGACGATCTAATCACGAAGATCGGAATATTTATGGGAGACCCTACACCAGTGGATGAAGACAAAGAACCCAAGGAGATTCGCCCGGAAGACTACATCATCATCGACGACATCGACTCGGACCCAGATGATAGCGATGATGACTATGTTGATGAAGCCGGAGCAGATATCATGGAGTCTGCAATCGAAGAATATTTCTAGTAGACTACCTCATCAGTAGTAGTAGTCCACCATGTAAATACAATAGTCCGAGCACTTTTGTGATAGTTAGATCGATTGTATGCCCTTGTTTGATTGAATGAAGTGAATTGTTTGCTTTTGCCTCATGTGCATATGGGTAGTGTTTTCTCTTTAGACCCCCTCTATTCTTAAATCACATCTTTTCTAATCCCTCAGATGCCTCCGAGACGTGCCCTCGGATTTACCTTTCCACCGGAGCTCACTCAGTTGATCCCGCAGCAGAACACATTTATGCATTTGCTAGTCCAGAATCAGAATCAGGGGAACAACAACAACAACCCACCACCACCACCACCACCTGTTGATCACTTAGCCCGTTTTCTTAGGCTGAATCCGCTGGTGTTTTCCAGTAGCACCGAGCCGATAGTAGCAGATGATTGGCTCCGCAAGACAGCTAGAGAGTTGACCACAGCAGGATGCACAGATGTGGAGAAGGTGAAGTTTGCCACACATCAGCTAGAAGGACCCGTAGCATCATGGTGGGAGAATTTCACAGCCACTTTCCCTGTCGACACTGTCACGTGGGACCAGTTTCAGCAGGCTTTTCGTACTGCCCATGTTTCAGCAGGAGCTATGGCCATGAAGAAGCGTGAGTTTCGCAACTTGAGCCAAGGAGGACGGACAGTTGGCCAGTATGTGGAGGACTTTAGTAAATTAGCACGTTATGCCCCAGATGACGTTGCTACGGATGCAGCTAAACAGGAGAAGTTTCTGGAAGGACTGAATGATGAGTTGAGCATGCAGTTGTCGATAGCAACCTTCAACAACTACCAGGAGTTGGTAGATCGTGCTCTTATGATTGAAGGCAAGCAGCAGCAAATTGAGAATCGGAAGAGGAAGTATGGACAAGGGAAGTACAATTCTGGAGCTCAGCAGAAGCCACGTTTTACCCCTAGATCGGGAGGACATTTTCAGCATACCCATGGAGAAGGTAGCTCGCACAATCACAACGACACCAAGAATGGTAATGGTAATGGAGGAAGCAACGGCCAGAACCGTACCAACCCATCAACCCCAGCCAAGAAAGACTTGAGCCAAGTCACTTGTTTTAAGTGCCAGAAGACCGGACATTATGCCAATGAATGTCCTGAAGGCCAGAATGGCAATGGAAGCTCTGGGAAGAAGCCGAACCCTTTCAACAGGGGACAGGTGAACCACGTTAACGTGGAGGAGGTTGAAGAGCAGTCGGATGCCGTAATCGGTAAGTTTTTGGTTAAGTCATTTACTGCACTCGTTCTTTTTTATACTGGTGCATCGCATTCATACATATCAAGGGGATTTGTGGATAAGTATAACCTGCCCACTAAGGTTCTTAGAACACCTATGCTAGTAAGCTCACCAGGAGCGGAGTATATGGCCAGTCAAGGATGTTTTCAAGTGCCATTGAGTATAGGTAGGCATGTGTTTCCCTCAGATTTAATCATTTTGGAATCACAAGGATTGGATGTAATTTTGGGTATGGATTGGCTGTCGATGTATGGAGGAAACATCGATTGCGCCAGTAAGACAATTTTGCTTACCACCCCAGAAGGGAGAAGGATCAAGTATGTATCCCGACATGTGCCAAAAGGGACTTGAGTAAGTTGTTTAACAGGAGTTGTGCAGGAGGAAGTACCAGTGGTAAGGGATTTCCCTGAAGTATTTCCAGAGGAGTTGCCAGGCATGCCACCAGATAGAGATATTGAGTTTTTGATTGAGCTATTGCCAGGCACAGGGCCAATATCAAAGAGACCATACAGGATGCCTGCAAAGGATTTGGTGGAGATTAAGAAGCAGATTAAGGAGTTACTGGATAAAGGTTACATTCGCCCAAGTTCGTCGCCTTGGGGATCACCAGTACTTCTAGTGGAGAAAAAGGATGGATCGTTAAGGATGGTTGTTGACTATCGTGGGTTGAATGAAGTAACGATCAAGAACAAGTACCCACTACTAATGATCAATGATCTGTTTGATTGATTGCAAGGAGCTAAGGTATTTTCCAAGATCGATCTGCGATCAGGATACCACCAGTTGAAGATTCGAGAATAGGATATACCTAAGACAGCTTTTACAACCAGGTATGTGCTGTATGAGTATACCGTTATGTCATTTGGTTTGACTAACGCACCTGCCTATTTTATGAACATGATGAACAAAGTGTTTATGGAGTTCTTGGATAAGTTCGTCATGGTGTTCATTGATGATATCCTGGTTTACTCGAAGAATGAAGAGGAGCATAAGGAACATTTGCGATTGGTACTTGAGAAGCTCAGAGAACATCAGTTGTATCCCAAGTTCAGCAAATGTGAGTTTTGGTTGAAGGAACTAGGATTCCTCGGACACGTTATATCCGGAGAAGGAATAGCAGTAGATCCCACTAAAGTTGATACCGTGACCAAGTGGGAAGCACCAACCACAGTTGGTGAGATCCGGAGTTTCCTTGGACTCACAGGATACTAGCGGAGATTTATTGAGAATTTCTCAAAGATTGCGAAGCCTATGACTAAGTTGTTGAAGAAGGATACCAAGTTCATATGGACAGAGGAATGCGAGGCTAGTTTCTAGGAGTTGAAAAAACGTTTGGTTACTTCACCAGTGTTGATTTTGCCAGACCAGACCAAGGACTATGAGGTATACTGCGACGCTTCACGTCGAGGACTTGGAGCAGTGCTTATGCAGGAAGGGAGAGTTGTTTCATATGCCTCAAGACAGCTTAAGCCTCATGAGTTGAATTATGCTACGCATGATTTGGAGTTAGCAGCCGTAGTGCATGCATTGAAAACATGGAGACATTTCCTCATTGGAAATCATTGTGAGGTGTATACAGACCACAAGAGTTTGAAATACATTTTCACGCAGAAGGAGTTAAACCTCAAGAAAAGGAGATGGTTGGAGCTCATCAAGGATTATGATATGAGATTGCATTACCATCCCGGAAAGGCTAATGTAGTAGCTGACGCATTGAGCCGTAAGAGCCATGTCAATACACTAATGACGGGACAAATACCAAAGGAGTTAGCTGAGGATCTTCGAGAGCTATGTTTGGAAATAGTTCCGAGAGGCTATGTAGCAGCATTGGAGATTCAGTCAACTTTGATAGATAGAATCAGAGAAGCCCAGAAGACTGACAAGGAGATTGCCTCTATAAAGGAGAAAATGAGCGAAGGGAAGGCTAAAGGATTTGATGAGGATGAGCATGACACCCTATGGTTTGAAGACCGTGTTTATGTGCCCAATGACCCAGAGATCAGGAGGTTGATTCTGCAAGAGGCACATGATTCACCATGTTCGATTCACCCAGGAAATACCAAGATGTATTTGGATTTGAAGGATATTTTCTGGTGGACCGGAATGAAGAAAGACATTGCGGAGTATGTAGCGGTTTGTGATGTATGTCAGAGAGTAAAGGAAGAGCATCAGAAGCCAGCAGGATTGCTACAACCATTGCCGATACCCGAATGGAAGTGGGATAAGTTAGGCATGGATTTTATCACAGGATTACACAGGACTCGTTCAGGCTATGACTCGATTTGGGTTGTAGTTGATAGGTTGATGAAAGTAGCTCATTTCATCCCGGTAAAGACCACTTACACTAGTGCTAAGTTGGCAAAGATATACATGACCATGATTGTATGCTTACATGGAGTCCCAAGGAGTATAGTATCGGATAGAGGAACCCAGTTTACCTCAAAGTTCTGGAATCAGTTGCACGAAACTTTGGATACCATGCTAGAGTTCAGCACAGCTTTTCATCCACAGACAGATGGACAGACCGAGAGAGTCAATCAGATTTTGGAGGACATGTTGAGAGCTTGTGCGCTAGATTATGGATCTAGTTGGGACGAGAATTTGCCATATGCAGAGTTCTCTTACAACAACAGCTATCAATCCAGTTTAAAGATGGCCCCTTTCGAAGCCTTGTACGGAAGAAGGTGTAGGACACCGTTGTCGTGGGATGAAGTTGGAGACCACCAGTTGTTTGGACCTGATTTGATTAAGGAGTCTGAACAGAAGGTGAAATTGATTCGCGATAGGCTCAAGGTAGCTCAATCCAGGCAGAAGAGTTATGCAGATCCTAAATGCAAGGAGACAGTTTACGAAGTCGGAGACAGAGTTTATCTTTGAGTATCCCCACTTCAGGGAACAAAGCGCTTTGGTGTTAAGGGAAAGTTAGCGCCACGATTTGTAGGACCATACCGAGTATTGGAACGTATGGGATAAGTAGCCTACAAGTTGGAATTGCCCGAAGGATTGTCAGGAGTTCATGATGTGTTCCACGTTTCTCAGTTGAAGAAGTGCCACGCGGAGATGGCTGACATACCCTTGAGAGACACAGTTCCATTGGAAGCAATTCAGTTGGATAATGATTTGACCTATGAGGAGAAACCAGTTAAGATTCTAGAGTATGCCAGTCGAGTCACCCGCAGCAAGGTTATCAAGTTTTGCAAGGTTCAGTGGAGCCACCACACGCAGGACGAAGCCACCTGGGAGCGAGAGGAAGATTTGCTCAAGGACCACCCTCACCTATTTTCTAGCCAACCCGAATCTCGAGGGCGAGATTCATCTTAAGGGGGGTAGGTTTGTAACATCCCAAATTTTCAATTTGGAATGTTATACATTAAATCATCATTGCATATCATATTTTATTTTGCTTTTGGTTTTATCCTAGAAATTCTACGCAACTCAAGGACCCACGGAGAGAGTTGGGGATTTCGTTATTTTCATATTTGAGTTTTCTCAAATTTTGAGAATAGGATCATTTGATTTTAATTATTTTATCATCAATTATTTCTATTACAAAAATATGAGAGAGGGAATAAAATGACTTTCCCAAAATAAAGAAATATTGAGGATTTAATAATAAAGTCAAATAAGATTTTATTTCGGAGTTTTTCGTTATTTTATTTGAATTTAGGAAAAATGTGCGTTTTTAAAAATTGCATTTGGGCCCCAAATAAATGTTCACCTTGTGCGACTTGATTTTAGAAGCCCGGGAAAATTTATTTCGGGATTTTTGGAGTCCCTTTAGTATTTCTTTTATTTGTTTTTCTGCGCGGAATATTAAAAAATACGCAACCGACCTACGGGCCGTGTCCGACCTGGACACCAGGCCTCATCGGGCTTTATAAGCCGGGGAGCCCAGCCCAGAGCCTCCCCACCCAAACCCTAGCCGCCGCCCCTCCCTAGCGCCGCCCCGCCGCTGCCGCCGCCGCCGCCACCGACCGTCGCCGCCGCCCCGCCGCCGCCGCCCTGCCGCCGCCGCCTGAGCCCCGCCGCCGCCGGAGTTCTCGCCGGAGTTGCCGGTAGATTTTTTTAGACGCCGGTTTTATTTTTTTTCCGAAAAACCGTTCGGTTTTCCGACGGTTTTGTCGTTTTTTTAGTTTCGGTTTTTTTAAATAGATCGGTTTTTTGCCAATTTATTTAAATAGCGAGCGTTCGTTCGTTCGTTCTAGCGAGCGTTCGTTGTTTTTCTTTTTCTCGGATTAAATCCGCGATTTTTCTGATCGTGATTCCTTATCCGATTTTCGTTTTAGTATAACTTTTTGCTCGTTTATCGGAATCAGGCGATTCAAGCGCCTGGAGTTTCATCTCGAAACCCTCTATCCGTTTAACCAACTTAAACAAGCTTTTGCCACTGTAAAAAATTTCCCTAGATCCAGAATAGTAAACGAAGCCTATTTCTTTTGTCGTTTGACTTTCGTTGCTTCGTTTGATTTGATTATTTTTGCAAACCGGAGTTCTTAAGTAGAACCTTCTGGTTAGATCTCTTATTTGAGTTTTACCTGTGCATTAGATGAATACTTATTGTATGCTTGTTTGTTTGTCTACGATAGAATACCTGGAGTGCGTCGCCTGTTACTTCGAATCTCTAGGTTTCGCGGATCATCAGCAAGGCAAGTAACACCTTGATCATACCTCCTACTACCCAGTTTTATTGCATTAGATCAACCCTCAAACATTGCATGATTAGGATCTAATTAAATTGTGGGATTGGGAGTTGAGGTAGTACCTATTACCTGTTTATTATCAAACCTTTGGGAGTTACTTCTACGTTTGTCTATTGTGCCATGCTATGCTAGTAGACGTGGATTGGGTGAGTGATATCCATGACAGATGTGAGTTTGTTATTTAATGGTTTATCTAAGGTGGCAACTTAAACACACATCTGGGTGGATTGAGGTACCTGGGTATTCCAGGATTGCCTGTTTTTCTTTATCGACCGCCACCCAGGCTCAAAGGGATCATGAGATTTTTCATACTAGAAATTTCCATGTGCAGCCACAAGCTATTATGGGCTCTAGCATAGTTGATTAAGTCATGCAAACTCTTACAGGGTAGACTAGCAGATGTAGGGGAAAGTAGGTGTAACAGTCTATCCATCGTAAGGTGCTAGCGCTTCTGAAAGACTGTGTCTCGGTCATCCGTCTTCTCAAACGCCATGTAGTGCGAGAAACCAAACGGAGGCGATCGAGTCTTGTGGGGAAAAATGCGCAAACCTCTGCAGAGTGTATAAACTAATCATGGTTAGCCGTGTCCCCGGTTATGGACATCTTGTGTATCTAGTATTTGGATTATCATGTGAATCTCAACATGTTGCTCTAAAATTTAATTTTGTTGGGTTTTGTTTAATGATGATGCTTAATTGGGATTGAGGATGCTGTCAACCATTCTCAATGTTTAACAACTACCATGATAGTTAAATAAAATTTATTCCTTTGCAGTAGGGAAAAATTGGCTTTACACAAAACTGTAACCATAGAGCTTTCCACAGCCAAATATGCATATAGATTAGCTGTTTCATTCCATTACTCTCTATGTGTTACCTTGCCAGCATATTCCATGTGCTGACCCGTTTCGGGCTGCAACGTTAATGTTGCAGACTTTTCAGACGACGATTAAGGAGTTTTAGGTCGTTGTTCTATACTCAGTGATGCCGTTGGAGTTGGTGGACTCACTTATCTTCCAAGCCTTCCACTGTTATCGTTATTAGATGGCCTTAAGCCATATTTACTGTAATAAGTTCTCTATTGATACACTCGATGTAATAAGTGTGTGATTGATACTCTGTTATAAATCCTCCAAGTACTGTGTGGTGTCAGCATTGCTGATCTAGGGATGACACCTGAGCACAGAGATCAGACCGTTTAAGGTCTAGTCGCTACAGGACTACCCACACAACCAGGATCAAGAGAATTAAACCATATCTTAGCATCACCTTTTAATGAGAACAGAAATATTTTAAGGATATAAAAGTAACGAGTTCTCTCATCATTAGTGAACAGGGTGGCTATATCATTTAATTTAGTAAGATGTGCCACAACAGTTTCAGATTCATAGCCATGAAAAGGATCAGATTCAACCAAAGTAATTATATCAGGATCAACAGAGAATTAAGAGATTGTTGCTTCCATTTAGCTAATAACCTCTTGAGCTCGTATCTATCTTTGCAAGCTAAAATAGCTAAAGCAGCTTCCTTTTCAAAAACATAACCCTCAAGAATAAGAGGCGATTCATATTTATTAGGGGAAGAGTCTTCATCATCACTTTCATCAATATTATCAGTTTCAATATTTTCATTCTCTCTAACCCTAGCAAGTTGTTCATCAAGAAGTTCACCAAGTGGCACAGTAATATCAAGCATAGAAGTAGTTTCATCATAAGTATCATGCATAGCAGAAGTGGCATCATCAATAACATGCGACATATCAGAATGAATAGCAGAAGCAGGTTTAGGTGTCGCAAGCTTACTCAAAACATAATGTGAATCAAGTGCAGAGCTAGATGGCAGTTCCCTACCTCCCCTCGTAGTTGAGGGATAAATCTTAGTTTTTGGATCTCTCAAGTTCTTCATAATGATAAGCAGATATAAATCCCAAGTGACTCAAAGAATAGAGCTATGCTCCCCGGCAACGGCGCCAGAAAATAGTCTTGATAACCCACAAGTATAGGGGATCGCAACAGTTTTCGAGGGTAGAGTATTCAACCCAAATTTATTGATTCGACACAAGGGGAGCCAAAGAATATTCTCAAGTATTAGGAGCTGAGTTGTCAATTTAACCACACCTAGAAACTTAATATCTGCAGCAAAGTGTTTAGTAGCAAAGTAATATGATAGTAGTGGTAGCGGTAGCAAAAGGTAATTATAGCAAAAGTAATGTTTTTGGTATTTTGTAGTGATGATAGCAATAGCAAGGGAAAAGTAAATAAGCGAAGAACAATATATAGAAAGCTCGTAGGCAATGGATCGGTGATAGAGAATTATGCCGGATGTGGTTCATGATGTAACAGTCATAACCTAGGGTGACACAAAACTAGCTCCAATTCATCAATGTAGTGTAGGCATGTATTCTGAATATAGTCATACGTGCTTATGGAAAAGAACTTGCATGACATCTTTTGTCCTACCCTCCCGTGGCAGCGGGGTCCTAACGGAAACTAAAGGATATTAAGGCCTCCTTTTAATAGAGTACCGAACCAAAGCATTAACACATAGTGAATACATGAACTCCTCAAACTACGATCATCACCGGCAAGTATCCCGATTATTGTCACTTCAGGGTTAACGGATCATAACACATAATAGGTGACTATAGACTTGCAAGATAGGATCAAGAACTCTCATATATTGATGAAAACATAATAGGTTCAGATCTGAAATCATGGCACTCGGGCCCTAGTGACAAGCATTAAGCATAGCAAAGTCATAGCAACATCAATCTCAGAACATAGTGGATACTAGGGATCAAACCCTAACAAAACTAACTCGATTACATGATAAATCTCATCCAACCCATCACCGTCCAGCAAGCCTACGATGGAATTACTCACGCGCGGAGGTGAGCATCATGAAATTGGTGATGGAGGAAGGTTGATGATGATGATGGCGACGGATTCCCCTCTCCGGACCCCCGAACGGACTCCAGATCAGCCCTCCCGAGAGGTTTTAGGGCTTGGCGGTGGCTCCGTATCGTAAAATGCGATGAATCCTTCTCTCTAGTTTTTTCTCCCCGAAAGAAAATATATAGAGTTGGAGTTGAGGTCGGAGGAGCTCCAGGGGGCCCACGAGGTAGGGGGCTCCCCCCACCCTTGTGGCTAGGGTGTGGGCCCCCTGGTCTTCATCTTTTGCAAGGATTTTTTAGTATTTCCGAAAAGATGTTCCGTGAAGTTTCAGGTCATTCCGAGAACTTTTGTTTCTGCACATAAATAACATCATGGTAATTCTGCTGAAAACAGCATCAGTCCGGGTTAGTTCCATTCAAATCATGCAAGTTACAGTCCAAAACAAGGGCAAAAGTGTTTGGAAAAGTAGATACGACGGAGACGTATCAGGGGGCACCGCACACGGCTTGGAATAATCAACTTGTGTGTCTATGGGGTGCCCCCTGGCCACGTATATAAAGGATGGAGGGTGGAGGAGGCCGGCCCTCATAGGGCGCGCCCAAAGTGTGGTGTCCTACTAGGACTCCCTAGTCCTAGTAGGATTCCACCTCCCACATGGAATAGGAAAAAGGGAAGGGAGATGGAGAAGGAAGGAAGGGGGTGCCCCCTTTCCCTAGTCCAATTCGGACCAGTCCATGGGGATGGGGCGCGGCTACCCTTGAAGCCATTCTCTCCTTTCTCGTATGGCCCATTAAGGCCCAATACGAATTCCCGTAACTCTCCGGTACTCCGAAAAATACCCAAATCACTCGGAACCTTTCCGATGTCCGAATATAGGCTTCCAATATATCAATCTTTATGTATCAACCATTTTGAGACTCCTCGTCATGTCCCGGATCTCATCCGGGACTCCGAACAAACTTCGGTCATCAAATCACATAACTCATAATACAAATCGTCACAGAACGTTAAGCGTGCGGACCCTACGGGTTCGAGAACTATGTAGACATGACCGAGACACATCTCCGGTCAATAACCAATAGCGGAACCTGGATGCTCATATTGGCTCCTACATATTCTATGAAGATCTTTATTGGTCAAACCGCCTAACAACATATGTTGTTCCCTTTGTCATCGATATGTTACTTACCCGAGATTCGATCGTCGGTATCTCAATACCTAGTTCAATCTTGTTACCGGCAAGTCTCTTTACTCGTTCCGTAATGCAACATCCCGCAACTAACTCATTAGTCACATTGCTTGCAAGGCTTATAGTGATGTGCATTACCGAGAGGGCCCAAAGATACCTCTCCGATGCACGGAGTGACAAATCCTAATCTCGATCTATTCCAACTCAACAAACACTATCGGAGACACCTGTAGAGCATATTTATAATCACCCAGTTATGTTGTGACGTTTGATAGGACACAAGGTGTTCCTCCAGTATTCGGGAGTTGCATAATCTCATAGTCAGAGGAACATGTATAAGTTATGAAGAAAGCAATAGCAACAAATTAAACGATCATCATGCTAAGCTAACGGTTGGGTCAAGTCAATCACATCATTCTCTAATGTGTGATCTCGTTAATAAAATGACAACTCATGTCTATGGCTAGGAAACTTAACCATCTTTGATTCAACGAGCTAGTCAAGTAGAGGCATACTAGTGACACTCTGTTTGTCTATGTATTCACACATGTACTAAGTTTCTGGTTAATACAATTCTAACATGAATAAACATTTATCATGATATAAGGAAATAAATAATAACTTTATTATTGCCTCTAGGGCATATTTCCTTCAGTCTCCCACTTGCACTAGAGTCAACAATCTAGTTCACATCATCATGTGATTTAACTCCAATAGTTCACATCTTTATGTGATTAGTTCACATCTCCATGTGACTAACACCCAAAGGGTTTACTATAGTCAATAATCTAGTTCACATTGCTATGTGATTAACACCCTAAGAGTGATCATGTTTTGCTTGTGAGAGAAATTTAGTCAACGGGTCTGCCACATTCAGAGCCGTATGTATTTTGCAAATTTTCTATGTCTACAATGCTTTGCATGGAGCTACTCTAGCTAATTGCTCCCACTTTCGATATGTATCTAGACTTAGAGTCATCCAGATCGGTGTCAAAGCTTGCATCGACGTAACTCTTTACGACGAACTCTTTGTCACCTCCATAATCGAGAAACATTTCCTTATTCCACTAAGGATATTTTTGACCGTTGTCCAATGATCCACTCTTGGATCACTATTGTACCCTCTTGCCAAACTTATGGTGAGGTACAAATAGGTCTGGTACACAACATAGCATACTTTATAGAACCTATGACCGAGGCATAGGGAATGACTTTTCATTCTCTTTCTATTTTCTGCCGTGGTCGGGTTTTGAGTCTTTACTCAACTTCACACCTTACAACATAGGAAATAACTCCTTCTTTGACTTTTCCATTTTGAACTAATTCAAAATCTTGTCAAGGTATGTACTCATTGAAAATATATCAAGCGTCTTGATCTATCTCTATAGATCTTGATGCTCAATATGTAAGTAGCTTCATCGAGGTCTTTGTTTGAAAAACTCTTTTCAAACACTCCTTTATGCTTTCGAGAAAATTCTACATTATTTCCGATCAACAATACGTCATTCACATATACTTATCAGAAATGTTGTAGTGCTCCCCCTCACTTTCTTGTAAATACAGGCTTCACCGCAAGTCTGTATAAAACCATATGCTTTCATCACTTTATCAAAGTATATATTCAAACTCCGAGATGCTTGCACTAGTCCATAGATGGATCGCTGGAGCTTGCAGACTTTGTTAGCACCTTTAGGATTGACAAAACCTTCTTGTTGCATCATATACAACTCTTCTTTAAGAAATCCATTAAGGAATGCAGTTTTGACATCCATTTGCCAGATTTCCTAAAATGTGGCAATTGCTAACATGATTCGGACAGACTTAAGCATCGCTATGAGTGAGAAAATCTCATCGTAGTCAACACTTTGAACTTGTCGAAAACATTTTGCGACAATTCGAGCTTTGTAGATAGTAACACTACTATCAGCGTCCGTCTTCCTCTTGAAGATCCATTTGTTCTTAATGACTCACCGATCATCGGGCAAGTCAATCAAAGTCCATACTTTGTTCTCATACATGGATCCCATCTCAGATTCATGGCCTCAAGCCATTTCGCGGAATTTGGGCTCATCATCGCTTCCTCATAGTTCGTAGGTTCATCATGTTCTAGTAACATGACTTCCAGAAAGGATTACCGTACCACTCTGGTGCGGACCATACTCTGGTTATCCTACGAGGTTCGGTAGTAACTTGATCTCAAGTTTCATGATCATCATCATTAGCTTCCTCACTAATTGGTGTAGAGATCACTAGAACTGATTTCTGTGATGAACTACTTTCCAATTCGGGAGAAGGTACAATTAACTCATCAAGTTCTACATTCCTCCCACTCACTTCTTTCGAGAGAAACTTCTTCTCTAGAAAGGATCCACTCTTAGCAACAAAGATATTGCCTTTCGGATCTGTGATAGAAGGTGTACCCAACAGTTTCCTTTGGGTATCCTATGAAGACGCACTTTTCCGATTTAGGTTTGTGCTTATCAGGCTAAAACTTTTTCACATAAGCATCACAACCCCAAACTCTAAGAAACGACAGCTTAGTTTTCTAGCCAAACCATAGTTCATACGGTGTCGTCTCAACGGATTAGACAGTGCCCTATTTAATGTGAATGTACCTGTCTCTAATGCATAACCCCAAAATGATAGTGGCAAATCGGTAAGAGACATCATAGATTGCACTATATCCAATAAAGTATGGTTATGATGTTCGGACACACCATTATGCTATGGTGTTCCAGGTGGCATGAATTTGTGAAACTATTCCACATTGTTTTAGTTGAAGACCAAACTCATAACTCAAATATTCGTCTCCGTGATCAGATCATAGAAACTTTATTTTCTTGTTATGATGATTTTCCACTTCACTCTGAAATTATTTGAACTTTTCAAATGTTTCAGACTTATGTTTCATCAAGTAGATATATCCATATCTGCTCAAATCATATGTGAAGGTCAGAAAATAATGATACCCACCGCGAGCCTCAACACTCATCGGACCGCATACATCAGTATGTATTATTTCTAATAAGTCAGTTGCTCGCTCCATTGTTCCGAAGAACGGAGTCTTAGTCATCTTGCCTATGAGGCATGGTTTGCAAGAATCAAGTGATTCATAATCAAGTCATTCCAAAAACCCATCAGCATGGAGTTTCTTCATGCACTTTACACCAATATGACCTAAATGACAGAGCCACAAATAAGTTGCACTATCATTATTAACTTTGCATCTTTTGGCTTCAATATTATGAATATGTGTATCACTATGATCAAGATTCAATAAACCATTTATATTGAGTGTATGACCATAGAAGGTTTTATTCATGTAAATAGAATGACAATTATTCTTTGACTTAAATGAATAACTGTATTGCAATAAACATGATCCAATCATATTCATGCTCAACGCAAACACCAAATAACATTTATTTTAGGTTCAACACTAATCCCGAAAGTATAGGGAGTGTGCGATGATGATCATATCAATCTTGGAACCACTTCCAACACACATCGTCACTTCACCCTTAACTAGTCTATGTTCATTATGCAACTCCCGTTTCGAGTTACTACTCTTTAGCAACTAAACCAGTATCAAATACCGAGGGGTTGCTATAAACACTAGTAAAGTACACATTAATAACATGTATATCCAATATACCTTTGTTCAGTATGCCATCCTTCTTATCCGCCAAGTATCTAGGGCAGTTCCACTTCCAGTGACCATTTCCTTTGCAGTAGAAGCACTCAGTTTCAGACTTGGGTCTAGCTTTGGGATTCTTCATGGGAGTGGCAACTTGCTTGCCATTCATCTTGAAGTTCCCTTTCTTTCCCTTTCCCTTTTACTTGAAACTAGTGGTCTTGTTAACCATCAACACTTGATGCTTTTCTTGATTTCTACCTTCGCCGATTTTAGCATCGCGAAGAGCTTGGGAATTGTTTTTGTTATCCCTTGCATATTACAGTTCATCATGAAGGTCTAGTAACTTGGTGATACTGACTAGAGAACTTTGTCAATTACTATCTTATCTGGAAGATTAACTGCCACTTGATTCAAGCAATTGTAGTACCCTAGACAATCTGAGCACATGCTCACTAGTTGAGCTATTCTCCTCCATCTTGTAGGCAAAGTATTGTCAGAGGTCTTCTACCTCTTGACACGGGCATGAGTATGAAATACCAATTTCAACTCTTGGAACATCTCATATGGTCCATCTTGTTCAAAACATTTTTGAAGCCCCGATTCTAAGTCGTAAAGCATGGTGCACTAAACTATCAAGTAGTCATCATATCAAGCTTGCCAAATGTTCATAACGTCTGCATCTGCTCCTGCAATAGGTCTGTCACCTAGCGGTGCATCAAGGACATAATTCTTCTGTGCAGCATTGAGGATAATCCTCAGATCATGGAGCTAGTCTGCATCATTGCTACTAAAATCTTTCAACTTATTTTTCCTAGGAACATATCAAAATAAACGGGGAGCTACATCGCGAGCTATTGATCTACAACATAGTTATGCAAATACTATCAGGACTAAGTTCATGATAAATTAAAGTTCAATTAATCATATTACTTAAGAACTCCCACTTAGATAGACATCCCTCTAGTCATCTAAATGATCACGTGATCCAAATCAACTAAACCATGTCCGATCATCACGCGAGATGGAGTAGTTTTCAATGGTGAACATCACTATGTTGATCATATCTACTATATGATCATGCTCGACCTTTCGGTCTCCAGTGTTTCGAGGCCATATCTGCATATGCTAGGCTCATCAAGTTTAACCCGAGTATTCCGTGTGTGCAAAACTGGCTTGCACCCGTTGTATGTCAACGTAGAGCTTATCACACCCGATCATCACGTGGTGTCTCGACACGATGAACTGTCGCAACGGTGCATACTCAGGGAGAACACTTATATCTTGAAATTTAGTGGGAGATCATCTTATAATGCTACCGCCGAACTAAGCAAAATAAGATGCATAAAGGATAAACATCACATGCAATAAAAATATGTGACATGATATGGCCATCATCATCTTGTGCCTTTGATATCCATCTCCAAAACACCGTCATGATCTCTATCGTCACCGGCATGACACCATGATCTCCGTCATCTTGATCTCTATCAACGTGTCGTAACATGGTCGTCTCACCAACTATTACTATTGCATAGCGATAAAGTAAAGCAATTATATGGTGCTTGCATCTTATGCAATAAAGAGACAACCATTAGGCTCTTGCCAGTTGCCGATAACTTCAACAAAACATGATCATCTCATACAACAATTTATATCTCATCACGTCTTGACCATATCATATCACAACATGCCCTGCAAAAACAAGTTAGACGTCCTCTACTTTGTTGTTGCAAGTTTTACGTGGCTGCTACGGGCTTAGCAAGAGCCGTTCTTACCTATGCATCAAAAACCACAACGCGGTATAGTGATTGCTTTTTGATCTTCAGAAAGAACCTTGTTCATTGAATCCGATTCAACTAAAGTTGGAGAAACTGACACCCACCAGCCACCTGTGTGCGAAGCACGTCGGTAGAACCAGTCTCGCGTAAGCATACGCGTAATGTTGGTCTGGGCTGCTTCATCCAACAATACTGTCGAATCAAGAAACAACTAGTGACGGCAAGCAATATGTATATACCCACGCCCACAACTCCTTTGTGTTCTACTCGTGCATATAAAATCTACGCATAAACCTGGCTCGGATGCCACTGTTGGGGAACGCAGTAATTTCAAAAAAAATCCTACGCACACGCAAGATCATGGTGATGCATAGCAACAAGAGGGGAGAGTGTCGTCCATGTACCCTCGTAGACCATAAGTGGAAGTGTTATGACAACGCGGTTGATGTAGTCGTACGTCTTCACGATCGACCGATCCCAGCATCGAAGGTACGTCACCTCCGCGATCTGCACACGTTCGGCTCGGTGATGTCCCACGAACTCACGATACAGTAGAGCTTCGAGGGAGAGCTTTGTCAGCATGACGGCGTGATGATGGTGATGATGTTGCTACCTGAACAGGGCTTCGCCTAAGCACTGCTACGATATGACCGAGGTGGATTATGGTGGAGGGGGGTACCGCACACGGCTTGGAACAATCAACTTGTGTGTCTATGGGGTGCCCCTGGCCACGTATATAAAGGATGGAGGGAGGAGGAGGCCGGCCCTCATAGGGCGCTCCCAAAGTGTGGAGTCCTACTAGGACTCCCTAGTCCTAGTAGGATTCCACCTCCCACATGGAATAGGAAAAGGGAAGGGAGAAGGAGAAGGAAGGAAGGGGGCGCCCCTTTTCCCTAGTCCAATTCGGACCAGTCCATGGGGAAGGGGCGCGGCTACCCTTGAAGCCATTCTCTCCTTTCCCCTATGGCCCATTAAGGCCCAATACGAATTCCCGTAACTCTCCGGTACTCCGAAAATTACCCAAATCACTAGGAACATTTCCGATGTCCGAATATAGCCTTCCAATATATCGATCTTCACGTATCGACCATTTCGAGACTCCTCGTCATGTCCCAGATCTCAGCCGGGACTCCAAACAAACTTCGGTCATCAAATCACATAACTCATAATACAAATCATCACATAACGTTAAGCGTGCGGACCCTACGGGTTCGAGAACTATGTAGACATGACCGAGACACATCTCCGGTCAATAACCAATAGCGGAACCTGGATTCTCATATTGGCTCCTACATATTCTATGAAGATCTTTATCGGTCAAACCGCATAACAACATACGTGGTTCCCTTTGTCATCGGTATGTTACTTGCCCGAGATTCGATCGTCAGTATCTCAATACCTAGTTCAATCTCGTTACCGGAACGTCTCTTTACTCGTTCCGTAATGCAACATCCCGCAACTAACTCATTAGTCACATCGCTTGCAAGGCTTATAGTGATGTGCATTACCGAGAGGGCCCAAAGATACCTCTCCAATGCACGGAGTGACAAATCCTAATCTCGATCTATTCCAGCTCAACAAACACCACCGGAGACACCTGTAGAGCATCTTTATAATCACCCAGTTACATTGTGACGTTTGATAGCACACAAGGTGTTCCTCCGGTATTCGGGAGTTGCATAATCTCATAGTCAGAGGAACATGTATAAGTTATGAAGGAAGCAATAGCAACAAACTAAACGATCATCGTGCTAAGCTAACGATTGGGTCAAGTCAATCACATCATTATCTAATGATGTGATCTCTTTAATCAAATGACAACTCAGGTCTATGTCTAGGAAACCTAACCATCTTTGATTCAACGAGCTAGTTAAGTAGAGGCATACTAGTGACACTCTATTTGCTATGTATTCACACATGTACTAAGTTTCCGGTTAATACAATTCTAACATGAATAATAAACATTTATCATGATATAAGGAAATAAATAATAACTTTATTATTGCCTCTAGGGCATATTTCCTTCAAAAGCGTACCAAAGTGTACGGTCGCAACTTTGAGAAAATCATCAAGGAAAAGGCAAAAAGGGTAGTAAGCTAGTGCCGCAGAAGTTGGGCCGCAAAACTATTTCCATTATAGTCTAATTAATACATCAAAGCGTATTCGTACAAGTGGTGCGATAAGCAATCGCGCTATTTAACATGCCCTAACCAAGGGACAGCTACGCACGGGTCCCGAAGGCAGGTAGAATGATCGTTAAAGAGACCATCTAAGAATTCCCTTGTACGCCAGTGCTTCTTGCCATCTTGGTGTATCCATCCTGTCGAGAGGACCGATGACCAGGTCGTCAGAAGAAACATGCGGAAAAAAAGGACCTAAAAAGGATAAAAAAGGAAAAATGGAAAGTATGTGATATTATGGATCGCAAGATAGTTATGCCTCCGTCTATGCCCATGGTATTTTTAATGCGTAGTTCTGTACGCGCGGTACGAATGCCGCTTCTTGGTTGGGACGGGGACGGAGGCCTAGTTGCTAGTCGAGCTCTTGACGGGCTGGGTTGCCCTGCTGCAGAGTAGTCCGGACTCCTTTGACAGTGTCCGAGAGTTCGGCCGGCGAATTAAGGTTCTGCTTGAAAAGGCCGCTCTGCACTTCTGCTGCTAACACGGTGGTGTGCTCCTCGGTACGGAGGGAGCGTTCCGTGTTCCAATTGACTGTTATGACACCACGTGGACCGGGCATCTTGAGCTTAAGATAAGCATAGTGTGGCACCACGTTGAAGCGTGCAAATGCGGTTCGTCCGAGCACTGTGTGATAGCCGCTGCAAAAGGGGACTATATCGAAGATCAGCTCTTCGCTTTGGAAATTCTCTAGAGATCCGAAGACAACCTCTAGTGTGATTGAGCCTGTACAGCGGGCCTCTACACCTGGTATGACTCCTTTAAAGGTAGTCTTTGTGGGCTTAATTCTTGATGGATTAATGCCCATTTTGCGTGCCATATCCTGATAGAGCAGGTTCAGGCTGCTACCACCATTCATGAGGACTCGCATGAGGTGAAATCCATGAATGATTGGGTTGAGGACCAGCGCGGCTGAACCGCCATGACAGATACTGGTCGGATGGTCCCTGCGATCAAAAGTGATCGGGCAGGAAGACCATGGGTTGAACTTTGGGGCGACTGGCTCCATCGCGTAGACGTCCCTGAGGGCGCGCTTGCGTTCTCTCTTGGGGATGTGGGTAGCGTATATCATGTTTACCGTTTTAACTTGGGGGGGCTTCTTCTGTCCCCCTGTGTTCGGTGGCCGGGACTCCTCGTCATCATCTTTGCTTTGCGACCCCTTCTCCTTGTTCTCGGCATTTAACTTGCCGGCCTGTTTAAAAACCCAACGATCTATGTTGTTGTGATTGGCTGGTTTGTCAGGAGTGCTGTGTATCTGGCATGGGCGATCGAGTATGCGGTCCAAGCTGGATGGGCCCAAATTGTTCCTTTTGAACGGCTTCTTCCATTGGCCGGACTTGGAGCCGCTGAATCCGGCGTTAACCGCCCTGTTGTCGGTATTGTCACCATTGTTTCGACGCTTCTGTCTGTTGCATCGGGGCTTGCCGTTGCAATTCTTGGCTTCCGCAGTGCCAGGTTCACTTGCCCTGTTATTGCTACGAGCTAGCTAGCTATCTTTGCCCATGCAAAAGCGGGTCATAAGTGCCATAAGGGCTGCCATGGACTCTAGCTTCTCTTGGCCGAGGTGTCGGGCGAGCCATTCGTCCCGGATGCTGTGTTTGAAGGCCGCCAAGGCTTCGACATCCGGACAGTCGACGATCTGGTTCTTTTTAGTTAAGAACTTAGTCCAGAGTTTCCTGGCCGACTCTCTGGGTTGTTGAATTATGTGACTTAAGTCATCGGCATCCGGAGGCCGAACATATGTACCTTGGAAGTTGTCAAGGAAGGCTTTTTCCAAGTCCTCCCAGCTGCCAATGGAATTTTCGGGCAGGCTGTTCAGCCAGTGCCGGGCTGGCCCTTTGAGTTTTAGGGGGAGGAATTTAATGACATGGAGGTCATCATCGCGGGCCATATGAATATGGAGAATGAAGTCTTCAATCCATACCGCGGGGTCTGTGGTCCCATCGTATGATTCAATATTCACGGGTTTGAACCCTTCGGGGAATTCATGTACCATGACTTCATCAGTGAAGCAGAGAGGGTGTGCGGCGCCTCTATATCGGGCCAGTTTGTGACATAGTTTGGATGGAGTCCGTCTGTGGATTTCGGCTCGGATGTAATTGTACTTGCCATGTTCGTCTTGATAGCCGTCGTCGCATGTCGAGGCACACCCCCGTGATCCGTAGATCGATCTGGCCGGACCTGTTTTATTCTTCAGGCCCTGCCGGAGATCATACGTGTATCCTTGAGCAGCTTTGTCTCTGCCTTTATGGCGAGGTAAGGCGGGCTGGTGTTCGGCTTGTGTTGCCGCTTTGTCCCGGCCACGTGGTGGTCGGTCGGCCGCATTGTGAGCTGATGGCACGGGCTCCAGTGCCTCGTCATTGAATTGGGGTAGTAGTTTGCACTTCGGGTAACTTTTGAGTGGTCACTTGAGGCCATATTCCTCGGCTTCCAGGACGTTAGTCCATCTGTCATTGAGCAGGTCTTGATCAGCTTGAAGTTGCTGCTGCTTCTTTTTCAGGCTCCTTGCAGTGGCTATTAGCTGGCGCTTGAAGCACTCCTGCTCAAGAGATTCCTCAGGCACGATAAAATCCTTAGTGCTGAGGCTCGCCTCATCCTCGGAGAGCGGAAGATAATTAGTGTCCTCCGAGTCTTTGTGTGTGGCCTATTCACCAGGGCTAACTTGCCCGTCTTCCCGTTCATTTTGTTCAGCAGTTGCCTCAACGGGGTCTTCATTGTCTTCGACACCATCCGAAGTGCTATCTTCTCAGGTGCCGGTGTTGTTTTCTTTGCTGCGGTGTGACTTAGAGCGGCGCCGCTGATGCCGGTGCTTCAGTTGTATCTCGGGAGGTTTATCCTCAACCGAATCTTCCTTGTCATCGCCGCTATTCTCTTTTGGTGCATCCACCATGTATATGTCATACGAGGAAGTGGCCGTCCAGCATCCGGTAAATGGCGAGTTTTGGGCCTCTTCTTCTCCGGCATCGTCGTCCATATCAACAATGCCGTCAGAGCCACAATCGAGCATGTCAGTTAGGTCTTCGACGATGTCTACTAAGTGGGCGATGGTGGGAAGCTAAATTCTTCGTCATCGGCCTCCAGTCCAAACCAGATATAATTCGGCTATGAGTCCCCCGCTAGGGAGAGTGTTTTTAATGAGTTTAGCACGTCGCCTAAAGGTGAGTGCCGGAAGATGTCCGCGGAGCTGAATTCAATGATCGACGCCCGATCAAGCTCGCCGTGCGTGGACGCACATGCCTCAGAACCTGTAGCCGGAAATGTGTCCGAGGATCTGGCAACACAGATCTCACTTGATGTTGGGTCTGTGTGTGGCTCCAACGCCGCTGAGTCTGTGGCCTCCATGGCGGGGCTGATCCTCCCATCCTCGGATGGCGTGATCTGCTCCGGATCTAGAGCCAGAGTGGTTGTAGGTTCCATCTCCTGGGTGTGGTTCGATGACAGATTTAAGTCATGTTCGCCGTGGTGACAGGGAGCGGCTATTGCCGCGTTCTCGAACCCATCGAAGATCAAGTCTCCGCGGATGTCCACGACATAGTTCAAGCTTCCAAATCTGACCTGGTGGCCAGGGGCGTAGCTATCGATTTGCTCTAGATGACCAAGCGAGCTGGCCCATAGTGCGAAGCCACCGAACATGAAGATCTGTCCGGGAGGAAGGTTTCTCCCTAGACAATGTTGTTGTGGATGATTGACGGGGCCATCGAACCTCTTGGTGGCGACACATCGGAACTCTCAATGAAAGCACCAATGTCAGTGTCAAAACCAGCGGATCTCGGGTAGGGGGTCCCGAACTGTGCGTCTGAGGTTGATGGTAACAGGAGACAGGGGACACAATGTTTACCCAGGTTCGGGCCCTCTCGATGGAGGTAAAACCTACGTCCTGCTAGATTAATATTGATGAGTATAGGGGTTACAAGAGTTGATCTACCATGAGATCGTAATGGCTAAACCCTAGAAGTCTAGACTATCTAATTATGATTGTTCTGTCCTCCTCTAAGGATCTAGCCCTCCGGTTTATATAGACACTGGAGGGATCTAGGGTTACATAAAGTCAGTTACAGTGAAAGGAATCTTCATATTTGGCCGCCAAGCTTGCCTTCCACGCCAAGGAGAGTCCCATCCGGACACGGCTAGAGTCTTCGGTCATTGTATATTCACAGCCCATCATTCCGGCCCATGGCTAACAGGCCGGACGCCCAAGGACCCCTTAGTCCAGGACTCCCTCACCCCGCGCTTCCGGTGGCGCCGAAGTGCCGCCGGGGCAATGATCGGGACGGCGATCTACATCAACAATCTTGCTAAAGTCAACACAAAATCTCTCCCCCTCTATGCAGTGGTGTAACACATCTTCTGCCCGCTGTAATCTCTACTTAAATATGGTGCTCAAGTCCATATATTATTTCCCAATGATCTATGGTTATCCTATGATGTTTGAGTAGATCTGTTTTGTCCTATGGTTTAATCGTGGTCTTGGTTGGTATGATTGGATATTTTATTTATGGTGCTGTCCTACGGTGCCCTCCGTCTCACACAAACGTGAGGGGCCCCCGCCGTAGGGTGTTGCAATAAGTTCATGGTTTGCTTATTGTCAGTGTTGCGAGAATGACAGAAACTTAAACGAGGATAGGTACGCTATGGCGTATGGGAGTAAATAGGACTTGATACTTAATTCTATGGTTGGGTTTCACGACCTTAATGATCTTTAGTAGTTGCGGATGCTTGCTAGAGTTCCAATCATAAGTG
The DNA here is from genome assembly GCF_018294505.1 of Triticum aestivum. NCBI lineage: Eukaryota > Viridiplantae > Streptophyta > Magnoliopsida > Poales > Poaceae > Triticum > Triticum aestivum. The sequence goes on from NC_057803.1 coordinate 49,149,342, forward strand.
CATATGAGCCAAGTAGAGAAAGTACGTTAGCTCATGCCTCTCCCTCATATAAAATTGCAAGAATGATTACAGGTACTTGTTATCGATTGCCTCGGGACAAATGACTTTCTTATTGACAAAAGCTTTCCACTTTTATTACCTTGCAATTTATCCGTAGTTTTATTCTCGCAAAGTACTCGTAGTTTTATCCTTGCAAAATAGTTTCATACTCGTTTCTGGTAAAGCGAACGTTAATGTGTGCGTAGAGTTGTATCGGTGGTCGATAGAACTTGAGGGAATATGTGTTCTACCTTTAGCTCCTCGTTGGGTTCGACACTCTATTTATCGAAAAAGGCTACAAACAATCCCCTATACTTGTGGGTTATCAAGACCTTTTCCTGGCGCCGTTGCCGGGGGGCAATAGCATGGGGTGAGTATTCTCGTGTGTGCTTGTTTGCTTTGTCACTAAGTAGTTTTTATTTCCTGTTCTGAGTTGTTCTCTATCTTTAGTTATGGATATGGAACACGAAACACCAAAAAATTAGTGGTACTTGCTACTCATGGAGATGGGGAACCTCCTAAAACCCTCGATGCTTGTTATGTGAAAAATATTATGCACTACTTTGATAATCCTGAGAAAAGCCCATTCAACTTGATAATGGGAGTAACGTTGGACCAACGTGAATACTTTAGGGATTATCGCTTGACTCAAAAGGGAAAACTTTTATGGGATCAAATTGAAATGTTGCAATGGTATGCTTGGGATTTATGCCAGAGATATGATTTTACTTGTTGCTCTAGGATCAACGCTCCACATCTCCTCTTTTCATGTGAATTTAATGATAATGAAACCTTGGCTTCTAATGCTAGAGGTATATATGATTACTATGCTATGGAACGAATAGAAGAACTTTTTGCTTGTAAGGGTGCTTATGAAATTGAATCTTTGTTTGAAAAGTTTGAAGATTTTGATGATTCAGTTTATAGACCTGAAAAGTTTGCTATCCTTAAATATTTCTATGATAATTATAAATTCAATTCCGATATTGATGAATTTATTGAGAGACTCTCCGCTGTCCAAGAAGAGACTAATATTTTGCAGGAGTCTATGGAAGAAGGAATTGGTGAAACTGTGAGCTCATTGGATGAAAAAGATGAGGAGGAGAGTGAAGAACAAAAGGAGGAAGAACAGATTGATCACCAGTGCCTACCTTCTAATGAGAGTAACCCTCCAACTCATACATTGTTTAATGTTCCTTCGTTCTTACCGAAGGATGAATGTTATGATAATTGCTGTGATCCCGTTGATTCATTTGAAATATCCCTTTTTGATGATCTGGATGCTTGCTATGCTTGTGGACAAGATGCCAATATGAATTATGCCTATGGAGATGAACTTGCTATTGTTCCTTATATTAAGAATGAAATTGTTGCTATTGCACCCACACATGATAGTCCTATTACCTTTTTGAATTCTCCCAACTACACTATATCGGAGAAGTTTGCTCTTGTTAAGGATTATATTGATGGGTTGCCTTTTACTGTTGCACATGATGATTTTGATGAATATAATACGCATGTGTTTTCTGCTCCTACTTGCAATTATTATGAGAGAGGAACTATATCTCCGCCTCTTTATGTTTCCAACATGAAAGAATTGCAAGAAACTGCTTATACTATGTATTGGTCTTTACTTGATGTGCATGAATTGTTATTGTATGACATGCCGATGCATAGGAAGAGAGTTAGACTTTGTCATTTCTTGATATATGTTGCTTTGTGCTCACAACTAAATGCCAAATCATTGTTAATTCAAATTGGCTTTGATATACCTTGGGATTCGGGTGGATTCATTACATGAGCACATTATGCCTAGCTTAAAGGCTTTAAAGAAAGCGCTGCTAAGGAGACAACCTGGAAGTTTTAGAGAGTCATTTATTTATGTTGAGTGCTTTTATATAGTTTGAAATCAAGAAAATATAGAGGGGAACTTAAAACTTCACAAAAAGAAAAGTGAAAGTGAGATATACGAGCATTCTGAAAGTGGGGGACGTCCTTGAACTTTGTTCATGCCCATGGAAACTTTATGAATCTTGAATTGCAGAAAATTTTCAACAAAAATAATTATCCCCTTTTAAAGTTCCATTGTATTGTAAAAATAATGTGCCAAGGTTTGCCTTTAGGATGTTTACATTGCTTGTTGGTTTGTGCGATGCAAAACAGAAACTTTGGTTGTAGTGTGCGATTTTACATTTTTTTACCAGAACGTAAAACGGTTCTGAAACTTTTTGCACTGTCTTTATATACAAATTGTTTATTTTTCCTAATTGTTTCAGAATTTTTGGAGTACCAGAGGTATGGTGAATGTTCAGATTACTACAGACTATCCTGTTTAAGACATAATCTATTTTTGATGCATTGTTTTGCTTGTTTTTGATGAAACTATCGATTTTTATCAGTGGTATAAGCCATGAAAAAGTTATATCACAGTAGCTACAATGAAAAACAAAATATGAATTGGTTTGCAACAGTACTTAGAGTAGTGTTTTGCTTTATTATACTAATGGATCTTACCAAACTTTCTGTTGAGTTTTGTGTGGATGAAGTGATCAAAGATCGAGGAGGTCTCCATATGAGGAAAAGGAGGAGAGGCAAGAGCTCAAGCTTGGGGATTCCCAAGGCACCCCAAGTAAATATTCAAGGATACTCAAGCGTCTAAGCTTGGGGATGCCCCGGAAGGCATCCCATCTTTCTTCAACAAGTATCGATATGTTTTCGGTTTTGTTTCGTTCATGTGATATGTGCAAATCTTGGAGCGTCTTTTGCTTTTAGTTTTCGTTTTTCTTTTATGCACCATGCTGGTATGAGATAGTCCATGGTTGATTTATAGAATTCTCATTGCACTTCACTTATATCTTTTGAGTATGGCTTTATAGAATGCTTCATGTGCTTCACTTCTATCATTTGAAGTTTGGATTGCATGTTTCTCTTCACATAGAAAACCGTTGTTTGTAGAATGCTCTTTTGTTTCAATTATATTTATTAGAGCATGATCTTTTATAGAAAGAATTAAACTCTCATGCTTCACTTATATCTATTTAGAGAGCCAAAATGAATTGGTCAATTGCATGGTTAGTCATAAAATCCTACATAAAACTTATGGATCATTGAATATGATATGTTTGATTTCTTGAAATAGTTTTGCAATATAGAGATGGAATATGTGGGAGGTACTAGTAAACGGTTGTGTTTAGTAAGAATATTAGTGTTAAGGTTTGTGATTCCCGAAGCATGCACGTATAGTCTCTCGTTATGCTATGATCTTGGAGCATGATTTATTATTGATTGTCTTCCTTATGAGTGGCAGTCGGGGATGAGCGATGGTCTTTTCCTACCAATCTATCCCCCTAGGGGCATGCGCAGTAGTACTTTGCTTCAAGGGCTAATAAACTTTTCAATAAGTATATGAGTTCTTTATGACTAATGTGAGTCCATGGATTATACGCACTCTTACCTTTCCGCAATTTGCTAGCCTCTACGGTACCGTGCATTGCCCTTTCTCACATCGAGACGTGGTGCAAACTTCGCAGGTGCATCCAAACCCCGTGATATGATACGATCTATCACACATAAGCATTATTATATCTTCCTCAAAACAGCCACCATACCTACCTATTATGGCTTTTCCATGGCCATTCCGAGATATATTGCCATGCAACTTCCACCGCTTCCCTTTGATGACTTCAGCATTCATTGTCATATTGCTTTGCATGATCATATAGCTGGCATAGTAGTTGTGGCTCAACCACCGTTCATCATTTTTCATACATGTGACGCTAGATCATTGCTAGAGGCATTCATATAGATTCATACTTTGTCATAGGTATCGAGTTGTAATTTTTATTTTCTTTTGAGTTATAAGTAAATAGAAGTGTGATGATCATCATTATTCATTTTTAGAGCAGTGCCCCAGTGAGGAAAGGATGATGGAGACTAGGATTCCCCCACAAGTCGGGATGAGACTTCGGACAATGAGAGAAAAAAATAAAAAAAGTAAAAGGAAAATAAAAAGATAGAAAATAGAAAAAGAAAAATAAATAAACAAACAAAGAGAGAAGGGGCATTGTTAGTATCCTTTACCACACTTGTGCTTCAAAGTCGCACCATGTTTTTCATACGGAGAGTCTCCTATGTTGTCACTTTCATATACTAGTGGGAATTTTTCATTATAGGATTAGATGCACACCCACTTAGTTTCATATTGAGCTCTCATACACTTATAGCTCTTAGTGCATTCGTTGCATGGCAATCCCTACTCCTCACGTGGATATCAATTGATGGGCATCTCCATAGCCTGTTGGTAAGCCGCGTCGATGTGAGACTTTCTACTTTTTGTCTTCTCTATATTTACCCCTATCATTATACTCTATTCCACCCGTAGTGCTATATCCATGGCTTGCGCTCATGTATTGTGTGAGAGTTGAAAACGCTGAAGCGTGTTAAAAAGTATGAACCAATTGCTCGGCTTGTCATCAGGGTTGTGCATGATAAATACTTTGTGTTAAGAAGACAGAGCATGACAAGGCTATATGATTTTGTAGGGATAGCTTTCTTTAACGTTGATATTTTGAAAGACATGATTGTTTGTTGGGATGCATGTGTATTGATGTCTTTATGTCAAATTATAGACTATTGCTTTGAATCACTTATGTCTTAATATTCATGCCATGAGTACATATATGATCAAGTTTATGCTAGGTAGCATTCCACATCAAAAATTATCTTTTTTATCATTTACCTGCTCGAGGACGAGCAGGAATTAAGCTTGGGGGTGCTGATACGTCTCCGTCGTATCTATAATTTTTTATTCTTTCATGCCAATATTATACAAGTTTTACATACTTTTGGCAACTTTTTATATGATTTATTGGACTAACCTATTGATCCAGTGCCCAGTGCTAGTTCCTGTTTTCTGCATGTTTTTTGTATCGTAGAGTATCCATATCAAACGAAGTTCAAATGCAATAAAATTTTATGGAGAATTATTTTGGAATATATGTGATTTTTGAGAGTTGGAATCACTGCAAACGGAGGCCCACACAGGGCACAAGACACCAGGGCGTGCTAGAGTCCCCTGGCGCGCGGTGGTGGGTTGTGCCCACCTCATACATTGGTTGGACCTCTACTTCAGGTGCAAGGAAGCTTATATCCGGAAAAATTCCTGTTAAAATCTCAGAGCAATCGGAGTTACCTATCTCTGGGAATATAAGAAATGGTTTTCGGCCAGATCTAGGGAGCGCGAAACAGAAGAGAACAGAGAGGGAGATCCAATCTCGGAGGGGCTCTCGCCCCTCCCATGCCATGGAAGCCAAGGACCAGAGGGGAAATACTTCTCCCACCTTGGGAGGAGGCCAAGGAAGAAGAAGAAGGAGGGGGGCTCTCTCCCCCTCGCTTCCGGTGGCACCGGAGTGCCGTTGGGGCAACGATCGGGACGGCGATCTACATCAACAATCTTGCTACCATCAACACCAACTCTCTCCCCCTCTATGCAGCGAAGTAACACCTCTTCTCCCCGCTGTAATCTCTACTTAAACATGGTGCTCAACTCCATATATTATTTCCCAATAATCTATGGTTATCCTATGATGTTTGAGTAGATCCGTTTTGTCCTATGGGTTAATCGTCATCTTGGTTTGTATGATTGTATATTTTCTTTATGGTGTTGTCCTACGGTGCCCTCCGTCTCGCGCAAACGTGAGGGGCCCCGCTGTAGGGTGTTGCAATATGTTCATGGTTTGCTTATTGTCAGTGTTGCGGGAATGACAGAAACTAAAACGCGGATAGGTAGGCTATGGCGTATGGGAGTAAAGAGGACTTGATACTTAATGCTATGGTTGGGTTTCACGACCTTAATGATCTTTAGTAGTTGCGGATGCTTGCTAGAGTTCCAATCATAAGTGCATATGATCCAAGTAGAGAAAGTATGTTAACTCATGCCTCTCCCTCATATAAAATTTCAAGAACGATTACCGGTACTTATTATCGATTTCCTAGGGACAAATGACTTTCATATCTGGGACTCCGAACTACCTTCGGTGCATCAAAACATATAAACTCATAATACCGATCTTCACCAAACGTTAAGCGTGCAGACCCTACGGGTTTGAGAACTATGTAGACATGACCGAGACTCATCTCCGGTCAATAACCAATAGCGGAACCTGGATGCTCATATTGGTTCCTACATATTCGACGAAGATCTTTATCGGTCAAACTGCATAACAACATACATTGTTCCCTTTGTTATCGGTATGTTACTTTCCCGAGATTCGATCGTCGTTATCTCAATACCTAGTTCAATCTCATTACCGGCAAGTCTCTTTACTCGTTCCATAAAGCAACATCCCGTAACTAACTCATTAGTCACATTGCTTGCAAGGCTTATAGTGATGTGCATTATCGAGAGGGCCCAGAGATACCTCTCCGATACACGGAGTGACAAATCCTAATATTGATCTATGCCAATTCAACAAACACCATCGGATACACCTGTAGAGCATATTTATAGTCACCCAGTTGCATTGTGACATTTGATAGCACACTAAGTGTTCCTCTGGTATTCGGGAGTTGCATAATCTCATAGTCATAGGAACATGTATAAGTTATGGAGAAAGCAATAGCAGTAAACTAAACGATCATCGTGCTAAGCTAACGGATGGGTCAAGTCAATCACATCATTCTCTAATGATGTGATCCTGTTCATCAAATGACAACTCTTTGTCCATGGCTAGGAAACATAACCATCTTTGATTAACGACCTAGTCAAGTAGAGGCATACTAGTGACACTCTGTTTGTCTATGTATTCACACATGTACTAAGTTTCCAGTTAATAAAATTCTAGCATGAATAATAAACATTTATCATGATATAAGGAAATATAAATAACAACTTTAGTATTGCCTCTAGGGCATATTTCCTTCAGTCTCCCACTTGCACTAGAGTCAATAATCTAGATTACACAGTAATGATTCTAACACCCATGGAGTCTTGGTGCCGATCATTTTTTGTTCATGAGAGAGGCTTAGTCAATGGGTCTACAACATTCAGATCCGTATTTATCTTGCAAATCTCTATGTATCCCTCCTTGACTTGATCGCGTATGGAATTGAATCGTCTCTTGATGTGCTTGGTTCTCCTGTGAAATCTGGATTCCTTTGCCAAGGCAATTGCACCAGCATTGTCACAAAAGATTTTCATTGGACCTGATGCACTGGGTATGACACCTAGATCGGATATGAACTCCTTCATCCAGACTCCCTCATTTGCTGCTTCCGAAACAGCTATGTACTCTGCTTCACATGTAGATCCCGCCACGACGCTCTGCTTGGAACTGCACCAACTGACAGCTCCACCATTCAATAAAAATAAGTATCCGGTTTGTGACTTAGAGTCATCCGGATCAGTGTCAAAGCTTGCATCGACGTAACCGTTTATGATGAGCTCTTTGTCACCTCCATAAACGGGAAACATATCCTTAGTCCTTTTCAGGTATTTCAGGATGTTCTTGACCGCTGTCCAGTGATCCACTCCTGGATTACGTTGGTACCTCCCTGCTAAACTAATAGCAAGGCACACATAAGGTCTGGTACACAGCATTGCATACATGATAGAACCTATGGCTGAAGCATAGGGAATGACTTTCATTTTCTCTCTATCTTTTGCAGTGGTCGGGCATTGAGTCTGACTCAACTTCACACCTTGTAACATAGGCAAGAACCCTTTCTTTGCTTGATCCATTTTGAACTTCTTCAAAACTTTATCAAGGTATGTGCTTTGTGGAAGTCCAATTAAGCGTCTTGATCTATCTCTATAGATCTTGATGCCTAATATATAAGTAGCTTCACCGAGGTCTTTCATTGAAAAATTCTTATTCAAGTATCCTTTTATACTATTCAGAAATTCAGTATCATTTCCGATCAACAATATGTCATCCACATATAATATCAGAAATGCTACAAAGCTCCCACTCACTTTCTTGTAAATACAAGCCTCTCCAAAAGTCTGTATAAAACCATATGCTTTGATCACACTATCAAAGTGTATATTCCAACTCTGAGAGGCTTGCACCAGTCCATAAATGGATCGCTGGAGCTGGCACACTTTGTTAGCACCTTTTGGATCGACAAAACCTTCTGTTTGCATCATATATAATTCTTCTTTAAGATATGCTTTAAGGAATGCAGTTTTGACATCCATTTGCCAAATTTCATAATCATAAAATGCGGCAATTGCTAACATGATTCGGACAGACTTAAGCATTGATACGTCCATTTTGCATCATGCTTTTATATCGATATTTATTGCATTGTGGGCTGTTATTACACATTATGTCACAATACTTATGCCTATTCTCTCTTATTTTAGAAGGTTTACATAAAGAGGGAGAATGCCGGCAGCTGGGATTCTGGGCTGGAAAAGGAGCAAATATTAGAGACCTATTCTGCACAGCTCCAAAAGTCCTAAAACTTCACGGAAGTTATTTTCAGAATATATAAAAAATACTGAGCACAAGAAGTGCCAGAGGGGGCCACTCACCAGCCACAAGGGTGGGGGCGCGCCCTACCCCCCTAGGCATGCCTTCCTGCCTCGTGGGCCCCCTGGTGGCCCTCCGATGCCCATCTTCTGCTATATGGAGTCTTTCATTGAGGAAAAAATCATAAGCAAGCTTTCGGGACGAGACTCCGCCGCCACGAGGCGGAACCTTGGCGGAACTAATCTAGGGCTCCGGCGGAGCTGTTCTGCCAGGGAAACTTCCCTCCGGGAGAGGGAAATCATCACCATCGTCATCACCAACGATCCTCTCATTGGGAGGGGGTCAATCTCCATCAACATCTTCACCAGCACCACCTCCTCTCAAACCCTAGTTTATCTCTTGTATCCAATTCTTGTCTCTAAGTCTGGGATTGGTACCTGCAGGTTGCTAGTAGTGTTGATTACTCCTTGTAGTTGATGCTAGTTGGTTTACTTGGTGGAAGATCGTATGTTCAGATCCTATATGCATATTAATACCCCTCTAATTATGAACATGAATATGCTTTGTGAGTAGTTACGTTTGTTCCTGAGGACATGGGAGAAGTCTTGCTATTAGTAGTCATGTGTAACATCCCAAATTTTCAATTTGGAATGTCATACACTAGATCATCATTGCATATCATATTTATTGCATTTTGGTTGATCCTAGAAATTTTTGCAACTCAAGGACCCTCGAAGAGAATTGGGGATTTCGTTATTTTCATATTTGAGTTGTCTCAAATTTTGAAAATAGGATCATTTGATTTTATTTATTTTATCTTCAATTATTTCTAATATAAAAATATGAGAGAGGGAATAAAATGACTTTCCCAAAATAAAGAAATATTGAGGATTTAATAAAAAAATCAAACAAGATTTTATTTGGTTTTGTTTGCTATTTTATTTGAATTTAGGAAAAATACGTGTTTTTCAAAATTGCATTTAGGCCCCAAATAAATGTTCATCATGTGCGGCTTGATTTTAGAAGCCGGAGAAATTTTATTTCGGGATTTTTGGAGTCCGTTTAGTAGTCCTTTTGTTTTTTTTCTGAGCGTAACTATTTAAAAAAAACGCAACCGGCCTACGGGCCGTGCCGACCTGGACACGAGGCCCGTCCGGCTTTATAAGCCGGGGAGGCCCAGCCAGAACCCCACCCCCAAACCCTAGCCGCCCCAAGCCCGCGCCGCCGGACCCGCCGCCCGAGGTTTACCTCGATCCCGCCGCCGTTTTAAAAAAAAAACCGTTCGGTTTTCCGACGGTATTGTTCGTATTTTTAGTTTTGGTTTTTTTAAATAGATCGGTTTTCTGGCTTATTTAATTAGTGAGCATTCGCCCGTTCGTTTGTTTTAACGAACGTTCGTCGTTTTTCTTTTTCTCGGATTAAATCCGCGATTTTTCTGATCGCGATTTCTGATCCGATTTTCGTTTTAGTTTAACTTTTCGCTCGTTTATCAGAATAAGGCGATTCAAGCGCCTGGAGTATCGTCTCGAAGCCCTCTTTCCGTTTAACCAACTCAAACAAGTTTTTGCCACTGTAAAAATTGACTTACATCCAGAATAGTAAATGAAGCTTGTTTCTTTTGTCATTTTGTCTTCCATTGCTTCGTTCGATTTGATTCTTTTTGCCAACCGGAGTTCCTAAGTTGAACCTTCTGGTTAGATCTCTTATTTGAGTTTTACCTGTGCATTAGTTGAGTACTTATTGTATGCTTGTTTGTTTGCGATAGAGTACCCGGAGTGCGCCGCTTGCTACTTCGAATCGCTAGGTTTCCCAGATCATCAGCAAGGCAAGTAACACTTTTACCATACCTCCTACTACCCGGTTTTATTGCATTAGATCAATATTTACACATTGCATGATTAGGATCTAATTAAATTGTGGGTTTGGGAAGTAGTTGAGGTAGTACCTATTACCTGTTTACTTTCAAACCTTTGGGGGTCACTTCTACGTTTGCTTATTATGCCATGCTATGCTAGTAGACGTGGATTGGGTGAGTGTATCCATGACATATGTGAGATTGTTAATTAATGGTTTATTTAAGGTGGCAACTTAAACACACATCTGGGTGGATTGAGGTACCTGGGTATTCTAGGATTGCCTGTTTTTCTTTATGGACCGCCACCCAGGCTCAAAGGGATCATAAGATTTTTCATGCTAGAAACTTTCGTGTGCAGCCACAAGCTATTATGGGCTCTAGCATAGTTGACTAAGTCGTGCGAACTCTTACAGTGGTAGACTAGCAGATGTAGGGGATGTAGGTGGTACGGTCTACCCATCGTAAGGTGCTAGCACTTCTGAAAGACTATGTCTCGGCCATCCGTCTTCTCAAACACCTTGTAGTGCAAGAAACCAAACGGAGGCGATCGAGTCTTGTGGGGAAAAGTGCACAAACCTCTGCAGAGTGTATAAACTAATCATGGTTAGCCGTGTCCCCGGTTATGGACATCTTGAGTATCTAGTACCTGGATTATCATGTGAATCTCAACATGTTACTCTAAATTAATTTTGACAGATTTGTTTAATGATGATGCTTAATTGGGATTGAGAATGCTGTCAACCATTCTCAATGTTTAACAACCACCATGATAGTTAAATAAATTTATTCCTTTGCAGCAGGGAAAAATTGGCTTTACGCATAACTATAATCATAGAGCTTTCCACCAGCCAAATATGCATATAGAATAGCTGTTTCATTCCATTACTCTCTATTTGTTACATTGCCAGCATATTCCATGTGCTGACCCGTTTCGGGCTGCAACGTTAATGTTGCAGACTTTTCAGACGATGATTAAGGAGTTTTAGGTCATGGTTCTATACTCAGTGATGCCGTTGGAGTTGATGGACTCACTTATCTTCCAAGCCTTCTGTTGTTATCGTTATTAGATGACCTTAAGCCATATTAATTGTACTAAGCTCTCTCTTGAGACACTCGATGTAATAAGTGTGTGATTGCAACTCTGCTATAAATACTTCAAGTACTGTGTGGTGTCAGCATTACTGATCCAGGGATGACACCGGAGCACAGAGATTGGACCGTTTGAGGTCTGGTCGCTACATCATGTGAATTTGGTATTCGTTCGATATTTTGATGAGATGTATGTTGTCTCCTGACGGTGTCCTGGACTAGGGGGTACTCACCACGTCGTCTCCCGATCTATTAGATTGGGCCGAGGCCCCCCATGGCCGTATACTCATGGGCCAGTTCGGACAGCTGTCGCATACAAGGAAGATTCCACAAAGACTTGACGATCAAGACAAGGACTTCTCCCCACCGGCGTATTCGGCTAGAACTCTTGTTAACCTAGGCCTCTGGTGCATTATATAAACCAGGGCCAGGCTGGTCGATAGAATATACAACATACAGAACAACAATCATACCATAGGCTAGCTTCTAGGGTTTAGCCTCCTTGATCTCGTGGTAGATCTACTCTTGTACTACCCATATCATCAATATTAATCAAGCAGGACTTATGGACATCTTGAGTATCTAGTACCTGGATTATCATGTGAATCTCAACATGTTACTCTAAATTAATTTTGACGGGTTTGTTTAATGATGATGCTTAATTGGGATTGAGAAGGATGTCAACCATTCTCAATGTTTAACAACCACCATGATAGTTAAATAAATTTATTCCTTTGCAGTAGGGAAAAATTGGCTTTACGCAAAACTGTAACCATAGAGCTTTCCACCAGCCAAATATGCATATAGAATAGCTGTTTCATTCCATTACTCTCTATGTGTTACATTGCCAGCATATTCCATGTGCTGACCCGTTTTGGGCTGCAACGTTAATGTTGCAGACTTTTCAGGCGACGATTAAGAAGTTTTAGGTCGTGGTTCTATACTCGGTGATGCCGTTGGAGTTGATGGACTCACTTATCTTCCAAGCCTTCTGTTGTTATCGTTATTAGATGGCTTTAAGCCATATTAATTGTAATAAGCTCTCTCTTGAGACACTCAATGTAATAAGTGTGTGATTGCTACTCTGCTATAAATCATTCAAGTACTATGTGGTGTCAGCATTACTGATCCAGGGATGACACCGGAGCACAGAGATTGGACCGTTTGAGGTCTGGTCGCTACAAGATGGTATCAGAGCACACGCTGACTGTAGGACACGACCACTAAGCTAAAGACCTAGATCACTACTCACTCTCTTCTCTTCTGACTCCTCATATTTTCTACTCTTTTAGGATGGCGGATGCAAGGAACAAGTTCACTCAACCGGATGAAGACACACCCTTTGGACGTCACTTGAAGGAAGTCACTAGATACCTGAACATAGGAGTACCAAGCTTCACCGGAACCTACAACGCCACCTTACCTGAAGGAGAGCGCTGGATGATTCAAGTTCAAGTTCCAGGAAGGACGTTCATGCCAGTCACTGAGCCCATAGAGTTTTCTTTTGATGCACCAACTTGGAATCTAGGAAAGAGCATGGCAGCTCACATCGCCATGGGACGTATTGGAGAAGTCTACCGCAATGATCTCAAGGATACTATCTACCAGATTTGTGGACGCCGAGATGAGCACTGGGAGATGATCAGCACCAGAAAGGATAGATCGATTGCAGCTTTCATCCAGGAGTTAAACCAACACATTAGACGTCAGGAGAACTAGATGTGCGCCAACATGATAGACCTGAAGAAGGCAAAGACAAGAATCAAGGAACTGTAGGAAGAACTCAAGGCTACTCGTGAAGATTATGAAGAAGAAATTGAAGTATTAGTGGATAAGAATGCTGACCTAACAATGAAGATTGGAATAATTATGGGAGGCCCTACACCGGTAGAAGAAGACGAAGAACCCAAGGAGATTCGCCCGGAAGACTACGTAATCATCAACGACACCGACTCGGATCTCGACGATAGCAATGATGACTATGTTGATGAAGCCGAAGCAGATATCATGGAGTCTGCAACCGAAGAATATTTCTAGTAGACCACCTCATCAGTAGTAGTAGTCCACCATGTAAATATTATAGTCCGAGCACTTTTGCGATAGTTAGATCGATTGTATGCCCTTGTTTGATTGAATGAATGAAGTGAATTGTTTGCTTTTGCCTCATGTGCATATGGGTAGTGTTTTCTCTTTAGACCCCCTCTATTCTTAAATCTCATCTTTTCTAAACCCTCAGATGCCTCCGAGACGTGACCCCGGATTTACCTTTCCACCGGAGCTCACTCAGTTGATCCAGCAGCAGAATACATTGATGCAATTGCTAGTCCAGAATCATAATCAAGGGAACAACAACAACAACCCACCACCACCACCACATGTTGATCACTTAGCCCATTTTCTTAGGCTGAATCCGCCGGTGTTTTCCAGTAGTACCGAGCCGATAGTAGCAGATGATTGGCTCCGCAAGACAGCTAGAGAGTTGACCACAGCAGGATGCACGGATGCGGAGAAGGTGAAGTTTGTCGCACATCAGCTTGAAGGACCCGCGGCCTCTTGGTGGGAGAATTTCACAGCCACTTTCCGTGTCGATACTATCACATGGGACCAGTTTCAGCAGACTTTTCGTACTGCCCATGTTTCAGCAGGAGCTATGGCCATGAAGAAGCGAGATTTTCGCAACTTGCGCCAAGGAGGACGGATAGTTGGCCAGTATGTGGAAGACTTCAGTAAATTAGCACGTTATGCCCTAGACGACGTTGCTACGGATGCAGCAAAGCAGGAGAAATTTCTGGAAGGACTGAATGATAAGTTGAGCATGCAGTTGATGGTAGCAACCTTCAACAACTACCAGGAGTTGGTAGATCATGCTCTCATGATTGAAGGGAAGCAGCAGCAAATTGAGAATCACAAGAGGAAGTATGCTCAAGGAAAGCACAATTCAGGACCTCAGCAAAAGCCACGATTTACCCCTAGGCCGGGAGGACATTTTCAGCATACGCATGGAGGAGGTAGCTTGCACAATCACAATGGCCCCAGGAATGGTAATGGGAATGGAGGAAGCAACGGCCTGAACAGCACCAACCCATCAACCCCAGCCAAGAAAGACTTGAGCCAAGTCACTTGCTTTAAGTGCCAGAAGACCGGACATTATGCCAATGAATGTCCTGAATCCCAGAATGGGAATGGCAATGGAAGCTCTGGGAAGAAGCTGAACCCTTTCAACAGGGGACAGGTGAACCACGTTAACGTGGAGGAGGTTGAAGAGCAGCCGGATGAAGTAATTGGTAAGTTTTTGGTTAAGTCATTTACTGCACTCGTTCTTTTTGATACTGGTGCATCGCATTCATACATATCAAGGGGATTTGTGGATAAGTATAAACTGCCAACCCAAGCCCTTAGGTCACCCATGTTAGTAACCTCGCCTGGACCAGAATATATGGCTAGTCTATGGTGTGATCGGCTACCATTAAGGATTGGTAACTACGTATTCCCATCAGACCTAATAGTGTTGGAATCCCAAGGATTGGATGTGATATTAGGCATGGATTGGTTGTCAAAGTATGAAGGGAATATTGAATTTGCTAGTAAATCAATTTTTCTTACCACCCCGGAAGGGAGAAGGATCAAGTATGTATCCCGACATGTGCCAAAGAGGACTCAAGTAAATTGTTTAACCAGAGTTGTGCAGGAGGAAGTACTAGTAGTGAAGGATTTCCCCGAAGTATTTCCAGAAGAGTTGCCAGGCATGCCACCGGATAGAGGTATTGAGTTTTTGATTGAGCTTTTGCTAGGCACAGGGCCAATATCAAAGAGAGCATATAGGATGCCTGCAAAGGATTTGGTGGAAATTAAGAAGCAAATTAAGGAGTTACTGGATAAAGGTTATATTCGCCCAAGTTCTTCACCTTGGGGATCGCCAGTACTTCTAGTAGAAAAGAAGGATGGATCGTTAAGGATGGTTGTCGATTATCAAGGATTGAATGAAGTAACCATCAAGAACAAGTACCCACTACCGATGATCAATGATCTGTTTGATCGGTTGCAAGGAGCTAAGGTATTTTCCAAGATCGATCTGCGATTAGGATACCACCAGTTGAAGATTCAGGAACAGGATATACCCAAGACGGCTTTTACCACCAGGTATGGGTTGTACGAGTATACCGTTATGTCATTTGGTCTGACTAACGCACCTGCATATTTTATGAACATGATGAACAAAGTGTTTATGGAGTTCTTGGATAAGTTCGTCGTAGTGTTCATTGATGATATCCTGGTTTACTCGAAGAATGAAGAGGAGCATAAGGAACATTTGCGTTTGGTTCTTGGAAAGCTCAGAGAACATCAGTTATATGCCAAGTTTAGCAAATGTGAGTTTTGGTTGAAAGAAGTTGGATTTCTCGTACACGTTATATCCGGAGAAGGTATAGCAGTAGATCCCACTAAAGTTGATACTGTGACCAAGTGGGAAGCACCAACCACCGTGGGAGAGATCTGGAGTTTTCTTGGACTCGCAGGATACTACCGGAGGTTTATTGAGAATTTCTCAAAGATTGCGAAGCCTATGACGGAGTTGTTGAAGAAGGATACCAAGTTCATATGGACGGAGGAATGTGAGGCTAGTTTTCAGGAGTTGAAGAAACGTTTGGTTACCTCACCAGTGTTGATTTTACCGGATCAGACCAAGGACTATGAGGTGTATTGCGATGCTTCACGTCGAGGACTTGGAGCAGTGCTGATGCAGGAAGGGAGAGTTGTTTCATATGCCTCACGGCAGCTTAAGCCTCATGAGTTGAATTATGCTACGCGTGATTTGGAGTTAGCAGCCGTAGTGCATGCACTGAAGACTTGGAGACATTTTCTGATTGGAAACCATTGCGAGGTGTATACGGATCATAAGAGTTTGAAGTATATTTTCACACAGAAGGAGTTGAATCTCAGACAAAGGAGATGGTTGGAGCTCATCAAAGATTATGATATGAAATTGCATTATCACCCTTGAAAGGCTAACGTAGTAGCTGACGCGTTGAGCCGTAAGAGCCATGTCAACACTCTAATGATGGGAGATTTACCAGGTGAGTTAGCCGAAAATCTTCGAGAGCTATGTTTGGAAATAGTTCCAAGAGGCTATGTAGCAGCATTGGAGATTCAGTCTACGTTGATGGATAAGATCAGAGAAGCTCAAAGGACTGATCAGGAGATTGCTTCTATTAAGGAGAAAATGAACAAAGTAAAAGCTAAGGGATTTCGTGAGGATGAGCACGATACCTTATGGTTTGAAGACCGTGTCTATGTACCAAATGATCCGGAGATTAGGAAGTTAAATTTACAAGAGGCCCATGATTCACCATACTTGATTCACCCAGGAAATACCAAGATGTATTTGGATTTGAAGGATATTTTCTGGTGGACCAGAATGAAGAAGGATATTGCTGAGTATGTAGCAGTTTGTGATGTATGTCAGAGAGTGAAGGCAGAGCATCAGAAGCCAGCCGGATTGCTACAACCATTGCCGATACCCGAATGGAAGTGGGATAAGCTAGGCATGGATTTTATTACAGGATTACCCAGAACACATTCAGGCTATGACTCGATATGGGTTGTAGTCGATCGCTTGACAAAGGTAGCTCATTTCATTCCAGTAAAGACTACCTATATCAGTGCAAAGTTGGCAAAGATATACATGACCAGGATCGTATGTCTGCATGGAGTTCCAAGGAGCATTGTATCAGATAGAGGAACCCAGTTTACCTCAAAGTTCTGGAATCAGTTGCATGAGACTTTGGGAACCAGGCTAGAGTTTAGCACAGCTTTCCACCCGCAGAAAGATGGACGGACTGAGAGAGTCAACCAGATTTTGGAGGATATGCTAAGAGCTTGTGCGCTAGATTATGGATCTAGTTGGGATGAGAATTTGCCATATGCAGAGTTCTCTTACAACAACAGCTATCAATCCAGTTTGAAGATGGCCCCTTTCGAAGCCTTGTACGGAAGGAGGTGCAGGACCCCATTGTCTTGGGATGAAGTTGGAGACCGCCAGTTGTTTGGACCGGATCTGATAAAGGAGTCTGAACAGAAAGTGAAATTGATTCGTGATAGGCTCAAGGTAGCTCAGTCCAGGCAGAAGAGTTATGCAGATTCTAAACGCAAGGAGATAGTTTACGAAGTAGGAGACCGAGTTTATCTTCGAGTATCTCCACTTCGAGGAGTTAAGCGCTTTGGAGTTAAGGGAAAACTAGCGCCATGTTTTGTAGGCCCATACAAAGTTTTGGAGCGTATGGGAGAAGTAGCCTACAAGTTGGAATTACCCGAAGGACTGTTAGGAGTTCACGACGTGTTTCATGTATCCCAGTTGAAGAACTGCCACGCAGAGATGGCTGACATACCGCTGAGAGATACAGTACCACTGGAAGCAATTCAGTTGGACAGTGATTTAACCTATGAGGAGAAACCAGTTAAGATTCTAGAATATGCCAGTCGAGTCACCCGCAGCAAGGTTATCAAGTTTTGCATGGTTCAGTGGAGCCACCACACGGAGGATGAAGCCACCTGGGAACGAGAGGAAGAATTGCTAAAAGACCACCCTCACCTATTTTCTAGCCAACCCGAATCTCGAGGGCGAGATTCATCTTAAGGGGGGTAGGTTTGTAACACCCAAAATTTCAATTTGGAATGTTATACACTAGATCATCATTGCATATCATATTTATTGCATTTTGGTTGATCCTAGAAATTTTCGCAACTCAAGGACCCTCGGAGAGAGTTGGGGATTTCGTTATTTTCATATTTGAGTTGTCTCAAATTTTGAAAATAGGATCATTTGATTTTATTTATTTTATCTTCAATTATTTCTAATATAAAAATATGAGAGAGGGAATAAAATGACTTTCCCAAAATAAAGAAATATTGAGGATTTAATAAAAAAATCAAACAAGATTTTATTTGGTTTTGTTTGCTATTTTATATGAATTTAGGAAAAATGCGCGTTTTTCAAAATTGCATAGAGGCTCCAAATAAATGTTCATCCTGTGCGGCTTGATTTTAGAAGCCGGGGAAATTTATTTCGGGATTTTTGGAGTCTGTTTAGTAGTCCTTTTGTTTTTTTTCTGAGCGTAACTATTTAAAAAAAACGCAATCGACCTACAGGCCGTGTCCGACACGGACACGAGGCCCGTCCAGCTTTATAAGCCGGGGAGGCCCAGCCGGAACCCCACCCCCAAACCCTAGCCACCCCAAGCCCGCGCCGCAGCCGCCGCCCCGCGCCGCCACCCGCCGCCGAACCCGCCGCCCGAGGTTTACCTCGATCCCGCTGCCGTTTTTTTAGAAAAACCGTTTGGTTTTCCGACGGTTTTTTTTTAGTTTCGGTTTTTTTAAAATAGATCGGTTTTCTGGTTTATTTAATTAGTGAGCGTTCGTCCGTTCGTTTGTTTTAACGAACGTTCATCATTTTTCTTTTTCTTGGATTAAATGCGCGATTTTTCTTATCACGATTTCTGATCCGATTTTCGTTTTAGTTTAACTTTTCGCTCATTTATCGGAATCAGGCGATTCAAGCGCCTGGAGTTTTGTCTCGAAACCCTCTTTCCTTTTAACCAACTCAAACAAGTTTTTGCCACTGTAAAAATTGCCTTAGATCCAGAATAGTAAACGAAGCTTGTTTCTTTTGTCATTTTGTCTTCCATTGCTTCGTTCGATTTGATTCTTTTTGCCAACCGGAGTTCTTAAGTTGAACCTTCTGGTTAGATCTCTTATTTGAGTTTTACCTGTGCATTAGTTGAGTACTTATTGTATGCTTGTTTTTTTGCGATAGAGTACCCGGAGTGCACCACTTGCTACTTCGAATCGCTAGGTTTCCCGGATCATCAGCAAGGCAAGTAACACTTTGATCATACCTCCTACTACCCAGTTTTATTGCATTAGATCAATCTTTACACATTGCATGATTAGGATCTAATTAAATTGTGGGTTTGGGAAGTAGTTGAGATAGTACCTATTACCTGTTTACTGTCAAACCTTTGGGAGTCACTTCTACGTTTGCTTATTATGCCATACTATGCTAGTAGACGTGGATTGGGTGAGTGTATCCATGACAGATGTGAGATTGTTAATTAATGGTTTATTTAAGGTGGCAACTTAAACACACATCTCGGTGGATTGAGGTACCTGGGTATTCCAGGATTGCCTGTTTTTCTTTATGGACCGCCGCCCAGGCTCAAAGGGATCATAAGATTTTTCATGCTAGAAACTTCCGTGTGCAGCCACAAGCTATTATGGGCTCTAGCATAGTTGACTAAGTCGTGCAAACTCTTATAGTGGTAGACTAGCAGATGTAGGGGATGTAGGTGGTACGGTCTACCCATCGTAAGGTGCTAGCGCTTTTGAAAGACTATGTCTCAGTCATCCGTCTTCTCAAACACCTTGTAGTGCGAGAAACCAAACGGAGGCGATCGAGTCTTGTGGGGAAAAGTGCGCAAACCTCTGCAGAGTGTATAAACTAATCATGGTTAGCCGTGTCCCCGGTTATGGACATCTTGAGTATCTAGTACCTGGATTATCATGTGAATCTCAACATGTTACTCTAAATTAATTTTGATAGATTTGTTTAATGATGATGCTTAATTGGGATTGAGAATGCTGTCAACCATTCTCAATGTTTAACAACCTCCATGATAGTTAAATAAATTTATTCCTTTGTAGTAGGGAAAAATTGGCTTTACGCATAACTGTAATCATAGAGCTTTCCACCAGCCAAATATGCATATAGAATAGCTGTTTCATTCCATTACTCTCTATTTGTTACATTGCCAGCATATTCCATGTGCTGACCCGTTTCGGGCTACAACGTTAATGTTGCAGACTTTTCAGACGATGATTAAGGAGTTTTAGGTCGTGGTTCTATACTCAGTGATGCCGTTGGAGTTGATGGACTCACTTATCTTCCAAGCCTTCTGTTGTTATCGTTATTAGATGACCTTAAGCCATATTAATTGTACTAAGCTCTCTCTTGAGACACTCGATGTAATAAGTGTGTGATTGCAACTCTGCTATAAATACTTCAAGTACTGTGTGGTGTCAGCATTACTGATCCAGGGATGACACCGGAGCACAGAGATTGGACCGTTTGAGGTCTGGTCGCTACATCATGTGAATTTGGTATTCGTTCGATATTTTGATGAGATGTATGTTGTCTCCTGACGGTGTCCTGGACTAGGGGGTACTCACCACGTCGTCTCCCGATCTATTAGATTGGGCCGAGGCCCCCCATGGCCATATACTCATGGGCCAGTTCGGACAGTTGTCGCATACAAGGAAGATTTCACAAAGACTTGGCGATCAAGACAAGGACTTCTCCCCACCGGCGTATTCGGCTAGAACTCTTGTTAACCTAGGCCTCTGGTGCATTATATAAACCAGGGCCAGGCTAGTCAATATAATATACAACATACAGAACAACAATCATACCATAGGCTAGATTCTAGGGTTTAGCCTCCTTGATCTCGTGGTAGATATACTCTTGTACTACCCATATCATCAATATTAATCAAGCAGGACTTAGGGTTTTACCTCCATCAAGAGGGCCCGAACCTGGGTAAAACATCGTGTTCCCTGCCTCCTGTTATCATCCGGCCTAGACGCACAGTTCGGGACCCCATACCCGAGATCCGCCGGTTTTGACACCGACATTGGTGCTTTCATTGAGAGTTCTGCTGTGTGATTGACAAAAGGATCGATGGCTCGCCTGCAGATCAACTGCGACTTCGGCGTCTTCGTCGCCAGTTCGACTGGTCACCTTGGTTCGACCAAGAATTGCGCCTCGTGTTCGGATCACCATGTTCGGACGAGGGCCTTCATCAAACATCAACTCCGATCTCCATCAAGATCACGGAGGAATCATCTATGGAGCTCGGGGGCTCAACGTCAACATTGCCCTCAAGCGACCGTGCTGTTTTTTTTTGGACAGCGAACTCGCATCTGCCTCCACCACCTCCTCGAGTATCACTTTGACGATCGCTTTGGTGGAATTGTGCGGAATTGGGTCTATAACAACCCTGTAAAATTTCGTCGAGTTCCGATGGAGGAATCTCTGGCAATCCACGATATATCGGAGCCCTGTCAAATTTGGATGGGAATTTGGATGAGTTTAGGGCGTGGTGTCCAGTTTCTAACTCCGATATCCTTTGGAATATCCAACCGTTGATCGGCTGCGGAATTCCTATATCTACCACCTCTCAAAATTTCAGATCGATCCGACCGTCCAAACTCCGGGAACCTTCCGATTAGTGCATCACTTTTCGGATCTGTTTTCTGCGCGAAAACGAATCCGACCCAAGTTCATCTTTTTTATGAACGGGATTTCGGACATCCCTTTTAAAGGAAGTTTTGTATGGGGTATTGTGTTTTGTTCCTGAACACATCCCACTAACTTTAATATCTTTTGAACATGATCTTCAACATCATGCTGGTGTCAAACCAGCCCGGCAATATTACTCCACGGCTGCCGACCTGCGCTAGACACGTCGTCACTTTAGCCGAGCTCAACTTCTTCGGATCATCATCTCGGCAAGCCGAACAAGAGTCTGGCATCGTGAAGGATAAATCATCATCAACATCGCCGCCCCACGGATTACACGGAGCGGGCATACCGGCATCACCGCATGGTCGCTTCATCAAGCCGGCATCGACCACATCACGACCTGCATCGACAGGGTCCCACTATTGCTTCTTCAAGCTGCTGTCCATCACGTCGACCTACTTCGACTCATCGGCTGACATCGAGGCTTCGACATCTCGGCTGGACCGGGGGCTTCGCCATCTCTTCATCAACCTACTCCGGACACTTCGGCGTCACTAGCCAACCAACTCCGTCACGTTAGCTGGGCCGAGGGCTTTGCCTCAGCGAGCCAACCTTTACCAGCATTGCCATGCCGTCGTTTTATCGCCCATCAGGCAATGGGTGTGCCGAGCGAGTCCCAATGTTGGGAATCACCTTCCTTCGGATGGCTACCACAAAAAAACCAGGTGCTATTAATCCCAATTTTTTTTGCTTGTTTGGGTTCATTTTTTCCGAGGAATTATAACTCCGGTTTGTCCATCATATGTACACAGGTCTATCAAATGGTGGCCGCATTAACGACAGTCGCATGGTGGTTCATCAGTTTCCGTACATAGTCCGACGAACGCCGCATCCGGAGCTCGGACCGACCTGTGAATTCAGGCTTTGCCACGCCTTTACTACATCATGCCGACGCCCTGCATCGACATTGACTTTGGCGCAAGGCCATATTTCTTCTATTCCTCACTTTGCATAAATTATTTATTATGCAACATTTTTTTAATTATCATTATTACTATTATCTCCGGTTTGCACTATTTTTTGTGCACAGGAAAATGATCCGGGGACTTCGGCGTCACTCTGCCGGTCTGCATTGACCGTGCTATGTCACCACTTCGGCGTGTCGAGCTCTCCGCTCCGCCACCTCGGGACCGGCTTGGGGGATGGAACCTTGCCCCGCATCAAGCTCGGACCGCGTCATCAATACCGAACACATTAACCAGCTAAGTCGCTTTCATGCTCAAAGCTTTAATTTCTAACTTGTGTTCGGTTCGACCAAGAATTATACTTTTTTGGAAAAAAGTTGCTTGTAAAAAATTTCCTTGTCCAAACTTTGTTTGTGACGCATAAATTCAAATAGCCCGTTTACTTGGGGGCTTCCTTATGAAGCTTTTCCTCTTGCATATGATTATACTTGTACGGCTACGTTCCTTGTTCGTGTATTATGCCACAATATGCACCATATTGACTTAAGCGATTTGCAAGCTGGGTTGCCTCGCTCCTGTGTTTACCCCTACGTTCCCGATTGTTCGGCTAGGGAGTAAAGGGAGCACCTCTGCGATTGTCACGATCGGGTCACCCGAGCCGGACCTCAGACTGGGTGAAGCCGAAAGCTAGCGCTCTTATTGTTTTCAATGATGGTCGGCACACAACGGAACTCATGAGTACAAAAAATCTATTGCACAAGTCTCATAATAACAATGAGCACCGAAGAAAGGTATCGGTGGGGGTACTATTTTCTTCGAAGATGCTTCTTACACTTTGCAGTAATATAGCATAAGTTCCCTGAGCGCGCTTTGTCTGTTACAGCCTTATGGCCTGATTGCCTGGTTATTTGAAACACCGTCAATATTCTCGACAGATGGAGTACGTAACACTTTTCGGTCCTTGACCGAAGAGGGAGAAGCCGACGGTCAGTTAAGACGCGTTTAAAGTTAGGTTGAACATAGATATGATATAAGTACTTCGGTACATGGAATATTCTTTTACTCAAGTCACTTGGGGGCTCTTAAGTTTATTTGAGCCGTTTTATAATAAGTGTTCTTCTTCTTAGTCGTTGCAAAGTTTTATTATTATTATTTATCACTCCTTTTTTCAACACGAGTGTGCGGTCACTAGCCGGGGAGCCTAATTTCTCTCTCAAAGCCGCTAGAGTTTAGTATGCTAAACTGGCCTAATGAGAAGTACTCCGCCCTCAGGATAGGAGGTTGAAGCCGTAGGCTGACCCGCTCGAAGTCTTGAGATAGGATGTATCATGTTAAAGCATGACAGAAGCACTTCCTTTTTTAAGACCAATTTTCGGATTGGCACCGAACACTTGATCTTGTTCGGACGTCATGCTTTTACTGACATTTCTTGGTTTTCCAAGCTTTTTGGCACTTTTAAACTATTTGTGCTTTTCCAGCATTAGTCTCGCAGTGCAACGCCGGACACCTTTAGGGATTCGGCAAAAACATTCTCAGATATTGCTATATATGCATCGGTTTCGAATTGTGTCTTCGGTCAATAGTTGGGTTGCCCGGCTCCTGCACTTGCTTCCTACGTTCCGTTTTGTTCGGCTAGGCGTGCAAAGGGAGAACCACTGCGATTGTGCTTCCAGCTCACATGGTTAAGCACCTCAGTGGAGAAAGCCGAAAACTGACTGTCACAATAAGCGTAAACTGGTCAGCGATCCGATGACTATGTTAAAAGACGGGACGTTCATAACATTGGCCGAAGTGTTTACGGCTTAACCCCGACTGTCGCCGAACATTAACTGGCCTCCCAAACTAAATCCTCGATATTTTGCTCTTACATTAGAGCTGAGGTTTAATGATCATGCTTAGCATGACAACCCAAAGAAAGGAACCGATAGCGGGACTATTTTCTTTGGAAGACATTTCTTCTGTTAAACAGTAATATAACATATCTCTCTGCGTACCTTTGTTTATAAAACCGTGTGGCCAGATTGCCTTGTTTGTTGTAAATCTTTGCCCTCATAAAGGCTTTATAAAGTAGGACAAACACTCCTCGGCTACTGGCCGAGGAGGTGGAAGCCGATGGTCGGTCAACAAAGTTTTGTACAATGCGGATCCGAGCATTAATGACGTAAAGTACTTGGATACATAGAGTCATTACACATAATTTGTGATTTTACTATGGATATTGATCCTTAATTCGGCCACCCGTGCCCGCATTAAGGCTCGAGGGCTACTGGGATTCGGGCTCATTATTTACAAATATTAAAGGGGCACATTGATCCCCTGATCTGGTGTTGCCACCCGACCAGTGTCTCGGGGGCTACTGCATTGCTTGTCCAATGCAGAAAATTTTATGTGCAATATAGTTTCCGAGGAGATTTTGATCCTCAGGTTGGTCGGCCGCACCCAACCTGAGTCTCGAGGACTGAGCACGCCGCTTTTAGTGTCCTGAAGTATTCTGCTGAGCTAGGACTTGATCCTCAGGTCGATTTTGCAAATCAACCTGAGTCTCAGCGGCTACTGGGATCAGCGGTCTTACGTCATCCTTCATGTGCATCTCGGGTTTTAGACCGATACACACCTTGAGGGCTACTGGCTATATATCTCGGCAGAGAATAAATTGCACCAATAAAAAATATTGACAAAAAATCAGCCCATAGTCGGGGTGGTGCACCACCTTGGAAGCAGTCCGGCATAAAGCTCGGGCGCTAGTGGCTGGCTCCATAGAGGGCATTTCCGGCATTAAGCTCGGCTAAACTCCTTCAACTTTTTTGAACCAAGGTGATATGACACCTCGGATATAGTCCGGCATTGGAGCTTGGACACAGTCCAGCGTTGAAACTCGGATGCATTCCGGCGTTGGAGCTCGGAAAGCAGTCCGGCATTGGTGCTCGGCTGCAAAAGATACCTCTAATGCAGTCCAGCATTGGAGCTCGGACGCAAGAGGACACTGCCTCCCGGGAACAACTTCAAACCCGAGGTGTGGCATAAAAATAACAAGGCATTGATAAATGCTGGAAACTTAAAGGGGCTCCTCGGATACCCGACGTGTAAACCCGTCGAATGCATTTCGGCGATCCTCAAGATCGAAGATAAAGAAGATTTGTTGAACCAGTTTTCAAGACCGATGACTGAAGATGAAGAACAGTTCGGAAGAATCGAGGAGCGTCCCTAACTTGAAGACCGGTTCAGGGGGCTACTGACGGTGTCCTGGACTAGGGGTACTCACCACGTCGTCTCCCGCCGAGGCCCCCCATGGCCGTATACTCATGGGCCAGATCGGACAGCTGCCGCATACAAGGAAGATTCCACAAAGACTTGGCGATCAAGACAAGGACTTCTCTCCACCGGCGTATTCGGCTAGGACTCTTGTTAACCTAGGCCTCTGGTGCATTATATAAACCAGGGCCAGGCTAGTCGATAGAATATACAACATACAGAACAACAATCATACCATAGGCTAGCTTCTAGGGTTTAGCCTCCTTGATCTCGTGGTAGATCTACTCTTATACTACCCATATCATCAATATTAATCAAGCAGGACGTAGGGTTTTACCTCCATCAAGAGGGCCCGAACTTGGGTAAAACATCGTGTTCCCTGCCTCATGTTACCATCCGGCCTAGACGCACAGTTCGGGACCCCCTACCCGAGATCCGCCGGTTTTGACACCGACATCTCCCCTCTAGTGGTGTTATGTGAACGTCGACTACATGACACTTCGCCATTATTTGGGATTAGAGGAAGGCATTGGGAAGTAATAAGTAGATGATGGGTTGCTAGAGTGACAGAAGCTTAAACCCTAGTTTATGCGTTGCTTCGTAAGGGGCTGATTTGGATCCATATGTTTCATGCTATGGTTAGGTTTACCTTAATACTTTCATTGTAGTTGTGGATGCTTGCAATAGAGGTTATCATAAGTGGGATGCTTGTCCAAGTAAGGATAGTACTCAAGCACCGGTCCACCCACATATCAGATTATCAAAGTACCGAACGTGAATCATATGAACGTGATGAAAACTAGCTTGACGATAATTCCCATGTGTCCTCGGGAGCGCTTTCTTCTATATAAGAGTTTGTCTAGGCTTGTACTTTTCTACAAAAAGGATTGGGCCACCTTGCTGCACTTTATTTACTTTTGTTACTTGTTGCTCGTTACAAATTATCTTATCACAAAACTATCTATTACCTTTAATCTCAGTGCTTGTAGAGAATACCTTGCTGAAAACCGCTTATCATTTCCTTCTGCTCCTCGTTGGGTTCGACACTCTTACTTATCGAAAGGACTACGATAGATCACCTATACTTGTGGGTCATCAAGCATCGCTACGGGTGAGAAGGTCTCATCATAGTCAACTCCTTGAACTTGTTGAAAACCTTTGCAACAAGTCGAGCTTTGTAGACAGTAACATTACCGTCAGCGTTAGTCTTCTTCTTGAAGATCCATTTATTCTCTATGACCTGCCGATCATGGGGCAAGTCAACCAAAGTCCACACTTTGTTCTCATACATGGATCCCATCTCAGATTTCATGGCCTCAAGCCATTTTGCGGAATCTGGGCTCATCATCGCTTCATCATAGTTCATAGGTTCATCATGGTCAAGTAACATGACCTCCAAAACAGGATTACCGTACCACTCTAGTGCGGATCTTACTCTAGTTGACCTATGAGGTTCGGTAGTAACTTGATCAGAAGTTTCATGATCATCATCATTAGCTTCCTCACTTACCAGTGTAGGAATCACTGGAACTGATTTCTGTGATGAACTACTCTCCAATAAGGGAGTAGGTATAATTATCTCGTCATGTTCTACTTTCCTCCCACTCACTTCTTTCAAGAGAAACTCCTTCTCTAGAAAGGATCCATTCTTAGCAACAAATATCTTGCTAAGTATGGTGGTGGTTCACATTTTATTCATGGTGCTTCCCGTAAAATGCTTGCTAAGTATGATGTTAATCATAGAATTGCATCTCCTTATCACCCACAGTCTAGCGGTCAAGTAGAATTGAGTAATAGAGAACTCAAATTAATTTTGCAAAAGACTGTTAATAGATCTAGAAAGAATTGGTCCAAGAAACTTGATGATGCATTATGGGCCTATAGAACTGCATATAAAAATCCTATGGGTATGTCGGAAAAGCATGTCACTTACCTCTCGAACTAGAACATAAGGCATATTGGGTTATTAAAGAGCTCAACTATGATTTCAAACTTGCCGGTGAGAAGAGGTTATTTGACATTAGCTCACTTGATGAATGGAGAACCCAAACCTATGAGAATGCCAAATTGTTTAAAGAAAAAGTTAAAAGATGGCATGACAAAAGGATACAAAAGCGTGAGTTTAATTTAGGTGACTATGTATTGCTATACAACTCTCATTTAAGATTTCTTGCAGGAAAACTTCTCTCTAAATGGGAAGGTCCTTACGTTATCGAGGAGGTCTATCGTTCCGGTGCCATAAAAATCAACAACTTCGAAGGCACAAATCCGAAGGTGGTGAACGGTCAAAGAATCAAACATTATATCTCAGGTAATCCTATAAATGTTGAAACCAATGTTATTGAAACTGTAACCCCGGAGGAATACATAAGGGACACTTTCCGGAACGTTTCAGACTCCGAAAAGGAATAGGTATGTGGTACGGTAAGTAAACCGACTCCAAAACAGTTCTAATGGCAAATTTTCTCCGTTTTGGAATATTTAGAAAAATAGAAAAATAAAAAGTAGTCCAGGAAGGACACGAGGGTGGAGGGCGCGCCCTAGCCCCTGGGCGCGCCCCCCTACCTCATGGGCACCTCGTGCGCTCCCCGGACTCCGTTTTCTTGCACGTTACGTATTTTGGTCGGTAAAAATTCATTATATAATCTCCCGAAGGTTTTGACTCCCGTATCACGCAATTATCCTCTGTTTGTGTTTCGAGCTGTTGCTGCTGCAGATTAGAGCAAGATGTCTTCGCAAGAGTCAGTCGGGGAGAGCCGGGTGTCTCATCCGGCATTGAGATCAATGACAAACAGCAGTGCTGACCACTTTGGGCCAGCAACGGAGGAAGAGATGGAGGCTGATTTGAAGAGGATAGATGCCATGGAGGAGGATCAAGAAGTCACTTCTCACTTCCGAGCTGGATTCACAGTGGGGGAACTACAGAGCTCGGCTATCCCAAACTCGGTTATCCCTTCCAATGTTAGATTTCTTTCTTATGAAAATATGAAAAAGAGTGTCACTTGTTCTCCCGCAGCTATGCAACACCCTTGGGTGCAAGGAGCTTTGGCTGTTACAGGAAAGCTTCGAAAGGAAATAATGGACCTCAAGCAGCAAGTCAATAAGCTCGAGGAGGAGAATCGTATTCTGAGGGACATCATCGTCAAGAATATCACATCACCATCCCCGAAAAAGGAGACATAATCACATGGGTATGGGCACTCCCCTTGGCAACTGCCAAGCTCGGGGGAGGTGCCCCGATATCGTA
Organism: Triticum aestivum; assembly: GCF_018294505.1. NCBI lineage: Eukaryota > Viridiplantae > Streptophyta > Magnoliopsida > Poales > Poaceae > Triticum > Triticum aestivum. The sequence goes on from NC_057803.1 coordinate 49,178,554, forward strand.
TCACCATCACATCTCTATCTTTATCATTTTTCTTAGTTCGATCCTTTTAGTAATATCTTGATCTAGTAGAATAAAGTTTTCGGTGTGATCTAGTTTTGAGTTTTGCTTTATGATCCCTCTATGTAATCGAGTCAGTGAGCTATATAATAAAGATTAGTGTTGAGTCAAGGGCTTAATTATTTTGCCATGATCTTGAGTGAATAAAAGAAAAGAGAAAAGAATAAAAAGAAATAAAAGAGATCATAAGGATCTTATGGAGAGTAATGAGCTCACATATAAAGAGTATTATGAATAAAAGTTGTTGAGAGTTGACAAACATAGTTTTGGGCATCATTGCAATTAATAAGAAGTAATAAAGAAAGAGAGGTCTTCACATATAAATATACTATCTTGGACATCTTTTATGATTGTGAGCACTCATTAAAATCTGATATGCTAAAGAGTTGACGTTGGACAAGGAAGACAAAATAATGGGTTATGTTTTCTTACATCTAAGATAAATTATATTGCCATGGATCATCCAACATGGTTGAGCTTGCCTTTCCCCCTCATGCTAGCTAAACTCTTTGCACCAAGTAGAGATACTACTTGTGCTCCCTTAAACCCAGTTTTGCCATGAGAGTCCACCATATCTACCTATGGATTGAGTAAGATCCTTCAAGTAAGTTGTCATCGGTGCAAGCAATAAAAATTGCTCTCTAAATATGTATGACTTATTAGTGTGGGAGAAAATAAGCTTTATACGATCTTGTGATGTGGAAGAAATAAAAGTGACGGACTGCATAATAAAGGTCCATATCACATGTGGCAATATAAAGTGATGTTCTTTCGCATTAAGATTTTGTGCATCCAACCATAAAAGCGCATGACAACCTCTGCTTCCCTCTGCGAAGGGCCTATCTTTTACTTTTATCTCCTAACTTACATAAGAGTCATGGTGATCCTCACCTTTCCTTTTTACATTTTATCTTTTGGCAAGCACAATATGTTGGAAAGATCCTGGTATATATGGATAATTGGATGTGAGTTTTCATGAACTATTATTGTTGACATTACCCTTGAGGTAAAACATTGGGAGGAAAAACTATAAGCCCCTATCTTTCTCTTTGTCCGATTAAGACTTCATACCCATAAATAATTGCATGAGGGTTAGCAATTGTGAAAGACTAAAAGATGGTTGAGTATGTGGACTTGCTGAAAAGCTCTTATATTGACTCTTTCCTATGTTATGGTAAAGGGACAATTACATTTTTACCCCTAGTTGGTTCCTACCCACGGGTTTTGCCCTTACTTTTCGAGCTTGCTCAGTTTTGCCCTTACTTTTTCTGTCGAGATCCCTCGAATGCCCTTTGACTGTTTGACCAAAACTTTGAAAATTCATAACTAATTCATATGAACTCAGAGAAATGCAAATAAGATATCAAAATGTTCAGATAAACATTACCTTTATGGGCATATCATTTGCATTCAAGACAAAAGCATCATTTAAATTACCCGAGGTAATTAGTGTTATTAACATTATTAAAAATAAATAGGTATAAACAATATTTTTTTCATGAATAAAAATTACATGCAAATGTAGGTGATGTTTTTTGAACATCCTGATAACTTATTTGCATTTTTCAGAGTTTGTATCAACTTGTTATGAATGTTCTAACGACTTTGACCATTATTTGGAAACTTCATAACAAGTTGATACGAACTCAGGAAAATGCAAATAAGGTATCAGGATGTTCAGAAAACATCACCTACATTTGTATATAATTTTTATTCACGGAAACAATATTGTTTTTACCTATTTATTTTTAATAATGTTAATAACATTAATTACCTTGGGTAGTTTAAACGATGCTTTTGCCCTGAATGCAAATGATATGCCCATAAAGGTAATGTTTATCTGAACATTTTAATATCTTATTTGCATTTTTCTGAGTTCATGTGAATTAGTTATGAATTTTCAAAGTTTTGGTCAAACGGTCAAAGGGCATTCGAGGGACCTCGATGGAAAAAATAAGGGCAAAACTGAGCAAGCTCGAAAAGTAAGGGCAAAACCCGTGGGTAGGAACCAACTAGGGGTAAAAATGCAATTGTCCCTATGATAAATTGCAATTTCTTCAATGACTGAGATTATAGTTTGTTAGTTTTCAATGAAGTTTATGATTCATACTTGAAATTGTGATTGAATTGTTACTCTAGCATAAGAGATCATATGACAATAATTATATAAGCTGCTGTTCTAAGAATGATCATGATGCCCTCATGTCCGTATTTTATTTTTATCAACACCTCTATCTCTAAACATGTGGACATATTTTTCGATTTCGGCTTTCGCTTGAGGACAAGCGAGGTCTAAGCTTGGGGGAGTTGATACATCCATTTTGCATCATGCTTTTATATCGATATTTCTTGCATTATGGGCTGTTATTACACATTATGTCACAATACTTATGCCTATTCTCTCTTATTTTACAAGGTTTACATAAAGAGGAAGAATGCCCGCAGTTGGGATTCTGGGCTAGAAAAGTAGCAAATATTAGAGACCTATTATGCACAGCTCCAGAAGTCCTAAAACTTCACGGAAGTTATTTTTAGAATATATAAAAAATACCGAGTGCAAGAAGTACCAGAGGGGGGCCACTCACCAGCCACGAGGGTGGGGGCGCCCTACCCCCATGGGCACGCCCCCTGCCTCGTGGGCCCCCTGGTGGCCCTCCGATGCCCATCTTATGCTATATGGAGTCTTTCGTTCAGGAAAAAATCATAAGCAAGCTTTCGAGACGAGACTCCGCCGCCACGAGGCGGAACCTTGGCGGAACCAATCTAGGGCTCCGGCAGAGCTGTTCTATCGAGGAAACTTCCCTCCAGGAGGGGGAAATCATCACCATCGTCATCACCAACGATCCTCTCATTGGGAGGGGGTCAATCTCCATCAACATCTTCACCAGCACTATCTCCTCTCAAACCCTAGTTCATCTCTTGTATCCAATTCTTGTCTCTATGTCTGGGATTGGTACCTGTAGGTTGCTAGTAGTGTTGATTACTCCTTGTAGTTCATCCTAGTTGGTTTACTTGGTGGAAGATCATATGTTCAGATCCTATATGCACATTAATACCCCTCTGATTATAAACATGAATATGCTTTGTGAGTAGCTACGTTTGTTCCTGAGGACATGGGAGAAGTCTTGCTATTAGTAGTCATGTGAATTTGGTATTTGTTCGATATTTTGATGAGATGTATGTTGTCTCCCCTCTAGTGGTGTTATGTGAACGTCGACCACATGACACTTCACCATTATTTGGGCCTAGAGGAAGGCATTGGGAAGTAATAAGTAGATGATGGGTTGCTAGAGTGACAGAAGCTTAAACCCTAGTTTATGCGTTGCTTCGTAAGGGGCTGATTTGGATCCATATGTTTCATGCTATGGTTAGGTTTACCTTAATACTTTTGTTGTAGTTGCGGATGCTTGCAATAGAGGTTAATCATAAGTGGGATGCTTGTCCAAGTAAGGACAATACCCAAGCACCGGTCCACCCACATATCAGATTATCAAAGTACCGAACGCGAATCATATGAACTGATGAAAACTAGCTTGACGATAATTCCCATGTGTCCTCGGGAGCGCTTTCTTCTATATAAGAGTTTGTCCAGGCTTGTCCTTTGCTACAAAAAGGATTGGGCCACCTTGCTGCACTTTATTTACTTTTGTTACTTGTTGCTCGTTACAAATTATCTTATCACAAAACTATCTATTACCTATAATTTCAGTGCTTGCAAAGAATACCTTGCTGAAAATTGCTTATCATTTCCTTCTGCTCCTCGTTGGGTTCGACACTCTTACTTATCGAAAGGACTACGATAGATCCCCTATACTTGTGGGTCATCAAGCATCGCTATGGGCGAGAAGGTCTCATCATAGTCAACTCCTTGAACTTGTCGAAAACCTTTTGCAACAAGTCGAGCTTTGTAGACAGTAACATTACCGTCAGCGTCAGCCTTCTTCTTGAAGATCCATTTATTTTCTATGGCCTGCCGATCATGGGGAAGTCAACCAAAGTCCACACTTTATTCTCATACATGGATCCCATCTCAAATTTTATGGCCTCAAGCCATTTTGCGGAATCTGGGCTCATCATCGCTTCCTCATAGTTCGTAGGTTCATCATGGTCAAGTAACATGACCTCCAAAACAGGATTATTGTACCACTCTGGTGCGGATCTTACTCTAGTTGACCTACGAGGTTCAGCAGTAACTTGATCAGAAGTTTCATGATCATCATCATTAGCTTCCTCACTTACCGGTGTAGGAACCACTGGAACTGATTTCTGTGATGAACTACTCTCCAATAAGGGAGTAGGTACAATTACCTCGTCAAGTTCTACTTTCCTCCCACTCACTTCTTTCAAGAGAAACTCCTTCTCTAGAAAGGATCCATTCTTAGCAACAAATATCTTGCCTTCGGATCTATGATAGAAGTTGTACCCAACAGTCTCCTTTGGGTATCCTATGAAGACACATTTCTCCGATTTGGGTTCGAGCTTATCAGGTTGAAGCTTTTTCACATAAGCATCGCAGCCCCAAACTTTAAGAAATGATAACTTGGGTTTCTTGCCAAACCACAGTTCATAAGGTGTCGTCTCAACGGATTTAAATGGTGCCCTATTTAACGTGAATGCAGCCGTCTCTAAAGCATAACCCCAAAACGATAGCGGTAGATCAGTAAGAGACATCATAGATCGCACCATACTAATAAAGTGCGGTTACGACGTTCGGACACACCATTACGATGTGGTGTTCCAGGTGGCGTGAGTTGCGAAACTATTCCGCATTGCTTCAAATGAAGACCAAACACGTAAATCAAATATTCTCCTCCACGATCACATCGTAGAAACTTAATTTTCTTCTTACGATGATTTTCCACTTCACTCTGAAATACTTTGAACTTTTCAAATGTTTCAGACTTATGTTTCATCAAGTAGATATACCCATATCTGCTCAAATCATCTGTGAAGGTAAGAAAATAATGATACCCGCCGCGAGCATCAACACTCATCAGACCGCATACATCACTATGTATTATTTCCAACAAGTCTGTTGCTCGATCCATTGTTCTAGAGAATGGAGTCTTAGTCATCTTGCCCATGAGGCATGGTTCACAAGCATCAAGTGGTTCCAAAAGTCCATCGGCATGGAGTTTCTTCAAGCGCTTTACACCAATATGACCTAAACGGCAGTGCCACAAATAAGTTGCACTATTATTATTAAACTTATATCTTTTGGCTTCAATACTATGAACATGTGTATCACTATTATCAAGATTTAGTAAAAATAGACCATTCATTAAGGGTGCATGACCATAAAAGATATTACTCATATAAATAGAACAACCATTATTCTCTGACTTAAATATATAACCGTCTCGCATTAAACAAGATCCAGATATAATGTTCATGCTCAAGGCTGGCACCAAATAACAATTATTTAAGTCTAAAACTAATCCTGACGGTAGATGTAGAGGTAGCGTGCCGACGGCGATCACATCGACTTTGGAACCATTTCCCACGCGCATCGTCTCCTCGTCCTTAGCTAATCGTCGCTTCATCCGTAGCCCCTGTTTCGAGTTGCAAATATTAGCAACAAAACCAATATCAAATACCCAGGCGCTACTGTGAGCATTAGTAAGGTACACATCAATAACATGTATATCAAATATACCTTTCACTTTGCCATCCTTCTTCTCCGCCAAATACTTGGGGCAGTTCCGCTTCCACTGACCGGTCCCTTTGCGGTAGAAGCACTCAGTCTCAGGCTTCGGTCCAGACTTGGGATTTTTCACTTGAGCGGCAACTTGCTTGCCGTTCTTCTTGAAGTTCCCCTTCTTCCCTTTCCCCTTTTTCTTGAAACTGGTGGTCTTGTTGACCATCAATACTTGATGCTCCTTCTTGATTTCTACCTCCACAGCCTTTAGCATTGCGAAGAGCTCGGGAATCGTCTTATCCATCCCTTGCATATTATAGTTCATCACGAAGCTCTTGTAGCTTGGTGGCAGTGATTGAAGAACTCTGTCAATGACACTATCATCAGGAAGATTAACTCCCAGCTGAGTCAAGTGGTTGTGGTCCCCAGACATTCTGAGTATATGTTCACTGACAGAACTATTCTCCTCCATTTTGTAGCTGTAGAACTTATTGGAGACTTCATATCTCTCAATCCGGGCATTTGCTTGAAATATTAACTTCAACTCCTGGAACATCTCATATGATCCATGACGTTCAAAACGTCGTTGAAGTCCCAGTTCTAAGCCGTAAAGCATGGCATACTGAACTATCGAGTAGTCATCAGCTTTGCTCTGCCAGGTGTTCATAACATCTGGCGTTGCTCCTGCAGCGGGTTTGTCACCTAGCGGTGCTTCCAGGACGTAATTCTTCTGTGCAGCAATGAGGATAATCATCAAGTTACGGACCCAGTTCCTGTAATTGCTACCATCATCTTTCAACTTATCTTTCTCTAGGAACGCATTAAAATTCAACGGAACAACAGCACGGGCCATCTATCTACAACAACATAGACATGCAAAAAACTATCAGGTACTAAGTTCATTATAAATTAAAGTTCAATTAATCATATTACTTAAGAACTCCCACTTAGATAGACATCCCTCTAATCATCTAAGTGATCACGTGATCCATATCAACTAAACCATGTCCGATCATCACGTGAGATGGAGTAGTTTTCAATGGTGAACATCATTATGTTGGTCATATCTACTATATGATTCACGCTTGACCTTTTGGTCTCAGTGTTCCGAGGCCATATCTGCATATGCTAGGCTCGTCAAGTTTAACCTGAGTATTCCGTGTGTGCAAAACTGGCGTGCACCCGTTGTATGTGAACGTAGAGCTTATCACACCCGATCATCACATGGTGTCTCGGCACGACGAACTGTAGAAACGGTGCATACTCAGGGAGAACACTTATACCTTCAAATTTAGTGAGAGATCATCTTATAATGCTACCACCGAACTAAGAAAAATAAGATTCATAAAGGATAAACATCACATGCAATCAATATAAGTGATATGATATGGCCATCATCATCTTTGTGCCTTTGATCTCCATCTCCAAAGCATCGTCATGATCACCATCATCACTGGCTTGACACCTTGATCTCCATCGAAGCATCGTTGTCATATCACCCAACTATTTCTTCTACGACTATCGCAACCACTTAGTGATAAAGTAAAGCAATTACATGGCGATTGCATTTCATACAATAAAGCGGCAACCATATGGCTCATGCCAGTAGCCGATAACTCTATTACAAAACATGATCAGCTCATACAATAAAATTTAGCATCATGTCTTGACCATATCACATCACAACATGCCCTGCAAAAACAAGTTAGACGTCCTCTACTTTGTTGTTGCAAGTTTTACGTGGCTGTTACGGGCTGAGCAAGAACCGTTCTTACCTACGCATCAAAAACCACAAACGCGATATAGTGATTGCTTTTTTATCTTCAGACAGAACCATGTTCATTGAATTTGATTCAACTAAAGTTGGAGAAACTGCCACCCACTAGCCACCTGTGTGCGAAGGACGTTGGTAGAACCAGTCTCGCGTAAGCGTACGCATAATGTCGGTCTGAGCCGCTTCATCCAACAATACCGCTGAATCAAGAATCAACTAGTGACGGCAAGCGATATGTATATAGACACGCCCACAACTCCTTTGTGTTCTACTCATGCATATAACATCTACGCATAGACCAGGCTCGGATGCCACTGATGGGTAACGCAGTAATTTTAAAAAAAATCCTACGCACACGCAAGATCCATCTAGGTGATGCATAGCAATGAGAGGGGAGAGTGTTGTCCATTTACCCTCGTAGACCGTAAGCGGAAGCGTTATGACAACGCGGTTGATGTAGTCGTACGTCTCCACGATCCGACCGATCCTAGCACTGAAGGTACGGCACCTCCGCGATCTGCACACGTTCAGCTCGGTGACGTCCCACGAACTCTAGATCCAGTTGAGTGTCGAGGGATAGCTTTGATAGCACGACGGCGTGATGAAGGTGATGATGAAGTTACCGACGCAGGGGTTCGCCTAAGCACTACAACGATATGACCGAGGTGGAAATCTGTGGAGGGGGGCACCGCACACGGCTAAGAGATCAACTTGTGTGTCTATGGGGTGCCCCCCTCCCCGTATATAAAGGAGTGGAGGAGGGGGAGGGCCGGCCCTCTATGGCACGCCTAAGGGGGGAGCCCTACTCCCGGTGGGAGTAGGATTCCCCCTTTCTCTTGTTAGAGTAGGAGAGAAGGAAAGGGGAGAGAGAGGGAAGGAAGGGGGACCGGCCCCCACCCAATTCGGATTGGGATAGGGGGCGCGCCCTCCACCTTGGCCTTCCTCTCCTCTTTTCCACTAAGGCCCAATAAGGCACATATACTCCCCGGGGGTTTCGGTAACGCCCCCCCCCCCCCGGCACTCCGGTAAATGCCCGAACTCACCCGGAACTATTCCGATGTCCAAGCGTAGCCTTCTAATATATCGATCTTTATGTCTCGACCATTCTAAGACTCCTCGTCATGTCCGTGATAATATCTGGGACTCCGAACTACCTTCGGTACGTCAAAACATATAAACTCATAATATCGATCGTCACAAAACATTAAGCGTGCGGACCCTACGGGTTCGAGAACTGTAGACATGACCGAGAGAAATCTCTTGTCAATAACCAATAGCGGAACCTGGATGCTCATATTGGTTCCTACATATTCTACGAAGATCTTTATCGGTCAAACCACATAACAACATACGTTGTTCCCTTCGTCATCGGTATGTTACTTGCCCAAGATTCGATCGTCGGTATCTCAATAACTAGTTCAATCTCATTACCGGCAAGTCTCTTTACTCGTTCCGTAATGCAACATCCCGTAACTAACTCATTAGTCACATTGCTTGCAAGGCTTATAGTGATGTGCATTACCGAGAGGGCCCAGAGATACCTCTCTGATACACAGAGTGACAAATCCTAATATCGATCTATGCCAACTCAACAAACACCATCGGAGACACCTGAGAGCATCTTTATAGTCACCCAGTTACGTTGTGACGTTTGATAGCACACTAAGTGTTCCTCCGGTATTCAGGAGTTGCACGATCTCATGGTCATAGGAACATGTATAAGTTATGAAGAAAACAATAGCAGTAAACTAACGATCATCATGCTAAGCTAATGGATGGGTCAAGTCAATCACATAATTCTCTAATGATGTTATCCCGTTCATCAAATGACAACTCTTTGTCCATGGCTAGGAAACTTAATCATCTTTGATTAACGAGCTAGTCAAGTAGAGGCATACTAGTGACACATGTTTGTCTATGTATTCACACATGTACTAAGTTTCCGGTTAATACAATTCTAGCATGAATAATAAACATTTATCATGATATAAGGAAATATAAATAATAACTTTATTATTGCCTCTAGGGCATATTTCCTTCACAAAAGCTTTCCACTTTTATTTCCTTGCAATTTATCCGTAGTTTTATTCTCGCAAAGTACTCGTAGTTTTATCCTTGCAAAAATAGTTCCATACTCGTTTCCGGTAAAGCGAACGTTAAAGTGTGCATAGAGTTGTATTAGTGGTCGATAGAACTTGAGGTAATATTTGTTCTACCTTTAGTTCCTCCTTGGGTTCGACACTCTTATTTATCGACAAAGGCTACAAATTATCCTCTATACTTGTGGGTTATCAAAAGCCAGAGAGACGGCTCCGAACCATGGATCTTATGATAGTGCTCTTCATTTGCGTGGCGAGGTGGACCATGGCATAGGGGGCCTCGGGGTGGTTCGAGCTAGTGGGGATCTAGGACCTAGCGCCCAGATCATCCGGAGGCAATGATAGTGGACGTTGTGCGTGTGGTGTCAGCGGACGACATGTGCGATTGAGTGGATGGTCGCTCGGATGTGCGCAGGCATGCTGCCCATAATTTGGGACTATGGTCCTACATTGTCGATGTCGTGGTGCAGCGGTCCATGTGGCGGCCTGACATGCGAAGATCTTCCTATGGTGGGTGGGGTTTATTTAGTGGATCGGCATGTCTCGTGGTTTAGGTGGACGCAAGGCATTACCGAGTGAAAACTTTGCCCTTGGCTCTTGGCCGAGGCTAGCAGCGGTGACTCCTTCGGGCGCTACATTCTTCTTGGAGACATTGTCGTTGCGTGGTGCTTGGCTCTCTTCACGAGCCACATCGTAGGAAACCTTATATCTCTTCGCGATCAAACGATAGTGGTGCACTTCATCATGGTTAAAAATTTCAGTGAAATTTTCAAAATTTCACATATGTCAGTGGGGTCCGAAATATTTTTAATCCCGAAATTTTAAGGCAGGTTCAAACTAATTTCAAAATAAATTTAACTACATTTGAATTCATTAAAATTAAGTGAAATATGAAATCTCAAAATCAGAAATAATTACTGAAATATGCAAAATTTCTAAAATTTCGCATATTTCGTTGAGGTCCGATAAAAAAAACCTTGCTCTACATCATGCTCCCCTCTAGGGGCATTGTTCTTGGAATGGTCACTAGGATGAGGGTCCAATGGATGCGTGAGGATGTGGGGATCATTGCGACGGTCACGGCGGTGATTGATGGATGACAATGATGAAGGCGTCGGGATTTTTGTGGCGATGATGGCGGGGACGAGTGTTGTTGGAGACGCTGCAATGGTTGCGGTAGTCAGCTCTACTCCGGTGAGTCCACACATTTGTTCAGTTTGTTTGCTGTTGTGAAGTCAAAGTTGCGGTGGCAGGCCCCGGTGGCGACGATGACAGGCAATAGGTGGTTCGTTCGATCGACTTCGACAGCTCGAGCCTTACATAGTTCTCGTTTGTAGCACTCCGTAAGAGTCGGAGCTGCGCTATCCTCGTCATGGGTGGTGAGCAAGTTTTTGTTTGGTTAACCCTGAGACATAATTAACTAGGAAATTCTTGATACGTCTTCAACGTATCTATAATTTTTGATTGTTTTATGCTATTATATTATCAATCTTGGACACTTTATATGACTTTTTGTGCTATTTATATCATTTTTTGGGACTAATATATTAAACCAGTGCCTAGTGTTAGTTGATGTTTTCCGCTTGTTTTTGGTTTTCTAGAAAGTCGGTACCAAACGGAGTCCGAACGCTACAAAACTTTTTGACATTTTTTTCGGGACAAGAGAGACCCTAAAAGATTCAGGAGGAGATCAGACGACAATCGAGGAGATGGCAAGGAAACAAGGTGCGCCCTGGGGGCGTCCTATTTACCTTGTGGGTCCCACGAGGCTCCGTCTGACCAAATTCCACCTCTATAAATTCTCAAATATTGGGAAACCAACAAAGAGCCACCTGAAACCCTTTTTCCGCCGCCACAAATTTCTATTCTTCCGCGATCCCATCTGGAGGCCTTTTCCGGTATTCTGTCGTAGGGGAATCAATCACGAAGGCCTTATACATCATCCTCGCCGCCTTTAGATAATGCATGAATTGTTCACCACATACTGCTACCTCTTGAGCACTACGTTGGTTTTCCCCAAAGAGGAAGGGATGATGCAGCAAAGTAGCGTAAGTATTTCCCTCAGTTTTTGAGAACCAAGGTATCAATCCAGTAGGAGGCTACGCGCGAGTCCCTCGTACCTACACAAAGCAAATAGCTCCTCGCAACCAACGCGAAAAGGAGTTTTCAATCCCTTCACGGTCACTTACGAGAGTGAGATCTGATAGATATGCTAATATAATATTTTTGGTATTTTTGTGATAAAGATGCAAAGTAAAATAAAAGCAAAGGAAATAACTAATTATTAGAAGATTAATATGATGAAGATAGACCCGGGGGCCATAGGTTTTACTAGTGGCTTCTCTCAAGAGCATAAGTATTTTACGGTGGATGAACGAATTACTGTTGAGCAATTGACAGAATTGAGCATAGTTATGAGAATATCTAGGTATGATCATGTATATAGGCATCACGTCCGAGACAAGTAGACCGACTCCTGCCTGCATCTACTACTATTACTCCACTCACCGACCACTATCCAGCATGCATCTAGAGTATTAAGTTCATAAAAACAGAGTAACGCCTTAAGCAAGATGACATGATGTAGAGGGATAAACTCATGCAATATGATGAAAACCCCATCTCGTTATCCTCGATGGCAACAATACAATACGTGCCTTGCTGCCCCTACTATCACTGGGAAAGGACACCGCAAGATTGAACCCAAAGCGAAGCACTTCTCCCATTGCAAGAAAGATCAATCTAGTAGGCCAAACCAAACTGATAATTCGAAGAGACTTGCAAAGATAACCAATCATACATAAAAGAATTCAGAGAAGATTCAAATATTGTTCATAGATAGATTTGGTCATAAACCCACAATTCATCGGTCTCAACAAACACACCGCAAAAATTAGATTACATCGAATAGATCTCCACAAGAGAGGGGGGGAACATTGTATTAAGATCCAAAAAGAGAGAAGAAGCCATCTAGCTAATAACTATGGACCCGTAGGTCTGAGGTGAACAACTCACACATCATCGGAGGGGCTATGGTGTTGATGTAGAAGCCCTCCATGATGGATACCCCCTCCGGCGGAGCTCCGGAACAGGCACCAAGATGGGATCTCGTGGATACAGAAAGTTGCGGCGGTGGAATTAGGGTTTTGGCTCTATATCTGATCATTTGGGGGTATGTAGATATATATAGGAGGAAGGAGTACGTCGGTGGAGCAACAGGGGGCCCACGAGGGTGGAGGGCGCGCATGGGGGGGTAGGCGCGCCCCCTACCTCGTGGCCTCCTCCTTTGTTTCTTGATGTAGGGTCCAAGTCTCCTAGATCATGTTCGGTGAGAAAATCATGTTCCCGAAGGTTTCATTCCGTTTGGACTCCGTTTGATATTCTTTTTCTTCGAAACCCTAAAATAGGCAAAAAAAACAGCAATTCTGGGCTGGGCCTCCGGTTAATAGGTTAGTCCCAAAAATAATATAAAAGTGGATAATAAAGCCCAAAATGTCCAAAACAGTAGATAATATAGCATGGAGCAATCAAAAATTATAGATATACCCATATCTGCTCAAATCATCTGTGAAGGTAAGAAAATAACGATACCCGCCGCGAGCATCAACACTCATCAGACCGCATACATCACTATGTATTATTTCCAACAAGTCTGTTGCTCGATCCATTGTTCTAGAGAATGGAGTCTTAGTCATCTTGCCCATGAGGCATGGTTCGCAAGCATCAAGTGGTTCCAAAAGTCCATTGGCATGGAGTTTCTTCAAGCGCTTTACACCAATATGACCTAAACGGCAGTTCCACAAATAAGTTGCACTATCATTATTAAACTTATATCTTTTGGCTTCAATACTATGAACATGTGTATCACTATTATCAAGATTTAGTAAAAATAGACCATTCATTAAGGGTGCATGACCATAAAAGATATTACTCATATAAATAGAACAACCATTATTCTCTGACTTAAATATATAACCGTCTCGCATTAAACAAGATCCAGATATAATGTTCATGCTCAAGGCTGGCACCAAATAACAATTATTTAAGTCTAAAACTAATCCTGACGGTAAATGTAGAGGTAGCGTGCCGACGGCGATCACATCGACTTTGGAACCATTTCCCACGCGCATCGTCTCCTCGTCCTTAGCTAATCGTCGCTTCATCCGTAGCCCCTGTTTCGAGTTGCAAATATTAGCAACAAAACCAATATCAAATACACAGGCGCTACTGTGAGCATTAGTAAGGTACACATCAATAACATGTATATCAAATATACCTTTCACTTTGCCATCCTTCTTCTCCGCCAAATACTTGGGGCAGTTCCGCTTCCACTGACCGGTCCCTTTGCAGTAGAAGCACTCAGTCTCAGGCTTCGGTCCAGACTTGGGATTTTTCACTTGAGCGGCAACTTGCTTGCTGTTCTTCTTGAAGTTCCCCTTCTTCCCTTTCCCCTTTTTTTGGAAACTGGTGGTCTTGTTGACCATCAATACTTGATGCTCCTTCTTGATTTCTACCTCCACAGCCTTTAGCATTGCGAAGAGCTCGGGAATCGTCTTATCCATCCCTTGCATATTATAGTTCATCACGAAGCTCTTGTAGCTTGGTGGCAGTGATTGAAGAACTCTGTCAATGACACTATCATCAGGAAGATTAACTCCCAGCTGAGTCAAGTGGTTGTGGTCCCCAGACATTCTGAGTATATGTTCACTGACAGAACTATTCTCCTCCATTTTGTAGCTGTAGAACTTATTGGAGACTTCATATCTCTCAATCCGGGCATTTGCTTGAAATATTAACTTCAACTCCTGGAACATCTCATATGCTCCATGACGTTCAAAACGTCGTTGAAGTCCCGGTTCTAAGCCGTAAAGCATGGCATACTGAACTATCGAGTAGTCATCAGCTTTGCTCTGCCAGGTGTTCATAACATCTGGCGTTGCTCCTGCAGCGGGTTTGTCACCTAGCGGTGCTTCCAGGACGTAATTCTTCTGTGCAGCAATGAGGATAATCATCAAGTTACGGACCCAGTTCCTATAATTGCTACCATCATCTTTCAACTTAGCTTTCTCTAGGAACGCATTAAAATTCAACGGAACAACAGCACGGGCCATCTATCTACAACAACATAGACATGCAAAAAACTATCAGGTACTAAGTTCATGATAAATTAAAGTTCAATTAATCATATTACTTAAGAACTCCCACTTAGATAGACATCCCTCTAATCATCTAAGTGATCACGTGATCCATATCAACTAAACCATGTCCGATCATCACGTGAGATGGAGTAGTTTTCAATGGTGAACATCACTATGTTGGTCATATCTACTATATGATTCACGCTTGACCTTTTGGTCTCAGTGTTCCGAGGCCATATCTGCATATGCTAGGCTCGTCAAGTTTAACCCGAGTATTCCGCGTGTGCAAAACTGGTGTGCACCCGCTGTATGTGAAGGTAGAGCTTATCACACCCGATCATCACATGGTGTCTCGGCACGACGAACTGTAGCAACGGTGCATACTCAGGGAGAACACTTATACCTTCAAATTTAGTGAGAGATCATCTTATAATTCTACCACCGAACTAAGAAAAATAAGATTCATAAAGGATAAACATCACATGCAATCAATATAAGTGATATGATATGGCCATCATCATCTTTGTGCCTTTGATCTCCATCTCCAAAGCACCGTCATGATCACCATCATCACTGGCTTGACACCTTGATCTCCATCGAAGCATCGTTGTCATATCACCCAACTATTTCTTCCACGACTATCGCTACCACTTAGTGATAAAGTAAAGCAATTACATGGCGATTGCATTTCATATAATAAAGTGGCAACCATATGGCTCCTGCCAGTTGCCGATAACTCTATTACAAAACATGATCATCTCATACAATAAAATTTAGCATCATGTCTTGACCATATCACATCACAACATGCCCTGCAAAAACAAGTTAGACGTCCTCTACTTTGTTGTTGCAAGTTTTACGTGGCTGCTACGGGCTGAGCAAGAACCGTTCTTACCTACGCATCAAAAACCACAAACGCAATATAGTGATTGCTTTTTGATCTTCAGACAAAACCATGTTCATTGAATTCGATTCAACTAAAGTTGGAGAAACTGACACCCACTAGCCACCTGTGTGTGAAGCATGTCGGTAGAACCAGTCTCGCGTAAGCGTACGCATAATGTCGGTCTGAGCCGCTTCATCCAACAATACCGCTGAATCAAGAATCAACTAGTGACGACAAGCAATATGTATATAGACACGCCCACAACTCCTTTGTGTTCTACTCATGCATATAACATCTATGCATAGACCAGGCTCGGATGCCACTGATGGGTAACGCAGTAATTTCAAAAAAAATCCTACGCACACGCAAGATCCATCTAGGTGATGCATAGCAATGAGAGGGGAGAGTGTTGTCCATGTACCCTCGTAGACTGTAAGCGGAAGCGTTATGACAACGCGGTTGATGTAGTCGTACGTCTCCACGATCCGACCGAACCTAGCACTGAAGGTACGGCACCTCCGCGATCTGCACACGTTCAGCTCGGTGACGTCCCACGAACTCTAGATCCAGTTGAGTGTCGAGGGATAGCTTTGTTAGCACGACGGCGTGATGAAGGTGATGATGAAGTTACCGACGCAGGGGTTCGCCTAAGCACTACAACGATATGACCGAGGTGGAAATCTGTGGAGGGGGGCACCGCACACGGCTAAGAGATCAACTTGTGTGTCTATGGGGTGCCCCCTCCCCGTATATAAAGGAGTGGAGGAGGGAGAGGGCCGGCCCTCTATGGCACGCCTAAGGGGGAGCCCTACTCCCGGTGGGAGTAGGATTCCCCCTTTCTCTTGTTAGAGTAGGAGAGAAGGCAAGGGGAGAGAGAGGGAAGGAAGGGGGACCGGCCCCCACCCAATTCGGATTGGGCTAGGGGGCGCGCCCTCCACCTTGGCCTTCCTCTCCTCTTTTCCACTAAGGCCCAATAAGGCACATATACTCCCCGGGGGTTTCGGTAACCCCCCCCCCCCGGCACTCCGGTAAATGCCCAAACTCACCCGGAACTATTCCGATGTCCAAACGTAGCCTTCCAATATATCGATCTTTATGTCTCGACCATTCCGAGACTCCTCCTCATGTCCGTGATCATATCCGGGACTCCAAACTACCTACGGTACATCAAAACATATAAACTCATAATACCGATTGTCACAAAACATTAAGCGTGCGGACCCTACGGGTTCGAGAACTGTAGACATGACCGAGACTCATCTCTGGTCAATAACCAATAGCGGAACCTGGATGCTCATATTGGTTCCTACATATTCTACGAAGATCTTTATCGGTCAAACCACATAACAACATACGTTGTTCCCTTCGTCATCGATATGTTACTTGCCCAAGATTCGATCGTCGGTATCTCAATAACTAGTTCAATCTCATTACCGGCAAGTCTCTTTACTCGTTCCGTAATGCAACATCCCGTAACTAACTCATTAGTCACATTGCTTGCAAGGCTTATAGTGATGTGCATTACCGAGAGGGCCCAGAGATACCTCTCCGATACACAGAGTGACAAATCCTAATCTCGATCTATGCCAACTCAACAAACACCATCGGAGACACCTGAGAGCATCTTTATAGTCACCCAGTTACGTTGTGACGTCTGATAGCACACTAAGTGTTCCTCCGGTATTCAGGAGTTGCATGATCTCATGGTCATAGGAACATGTATAAGTTATGAAGAAAACAATAGCAGTAAACTAAACGATCATCGTGCTAAGCTAATGGATGGGTCAAGTCAATCACATAATTCTCTAATGATGTGATCCCGTTTATCAAATGACAACTCTTTGTCCATGGCTAGGAAACTTAATCATCTTTGATTAACGAGCTAGTCAAGTAGAGGCATACTAGTGACACCTGTTTGTCTATGTATTCACACATGTACTAAGTTTCCGGTTAATACAATTCTAGCATGAATAATAAACATTTATCATGATATAAGGAAATATAAATAACAACTTTATTATTGCCTCTAGGGCATATTTCCTTCACAAAAGCTTTCCACTTTTATTTCCTTGCAATTTATCCGTAGTTTTATTCTCGCAAAGTACTCGTAGTTTTATCCTTGCAAAATAGTTCCATACTCGTTTCCGGTAAAGCGGACGTTAAAGTGTGCGTAGAGTTGTATCAGTGGTCGATAGAACTTGAGGTAATATTTGTTCTACCTTTAGTTCCTCCTTGGGTTCGACACTCTTATTTATCGACAAAGGCTACAAATTATCCTCTATACTTGTGGGTTATCAAAAGCCAGAGAGACGGCTCCGAACCATGGATCTTATGATAGTGCTCCTCATTTGCGTGGCGAGGTGGACCATGGCATAGGGGGCCTCGGGGTGGTTCGAGCTAGTGGGGATCTAGGACCTAGCGCCCAGATCATCCGGAGGCAATGGTAGTGGACGTTGTGCGTGTGGTGTCAGCGGACGACATGTGCGATTGAGTGGATGGTCGCTCGGATGTGCGCAGGCATGCTGCCCATAATTTGGGACTATGGTCCTACATTGTCGATGTCGTGGTGCAGCGGTCCATGTGGCGGCCTGACGTGCGAAGATCTTCCTATGGTGGGTGGGGTTTATTTAGTGGATCGGCATGTCTCGTGGTTTAGGTGGACGCAAGGCATTACCGAGTGAAAACTTTGCCCTTGGCTCTTGGCCGAGGCTTGCAGTGGTGACTTCTTCGGGCGCTACATTCTTCTTGGAGACATTGTCGTGGCGTGGTGCTTGGCTCTCTTCACGAGCCACATCGTAGGAAACCTTATATCTCTTCGCGATCAAACGATAGTGGTGCACTTCATCATGGTTAAAAATTTCAGTGAAATTTTCAAAATTTCACATATTTCAGTGGGGTCCGAAATATTTTTAATCCCGAAATTTTAAGGCAGGTTCAAACTAATTTCAAAATAAATTTAACTACATTTGAATTCATTAAAATTAAGTGAAATTTGAAATCTCAAAATCAGAAATAATTACTGAAATATGCAAAATTTCTAAAATTTCGCATATTTCGTTGAGGTCCGATAAAAAACCTTGCTCTACATCATGCTCCCCTCCAGGGGCATTGTTCTTGGAATGGTCACTAGGATGAGGGTCCAATGGATGCGTGAGGATGTGGGGATCATTGCGACGGTCACGGCGGTGATTGATGGATGACAATGATGAAGGCGTCGGGATTTTTGTGGCGATGATGGCGGGGACGAGTGTTGTTGGAGATGCTGCAATGGTTGCGGTAGTCAGCTCTACTCCGGTGAGTCCACACATTTGTTCAGTTTGTTTGCTGTTGTGAAGTCAAAGTTGCGGTGGCAGGCCCCGATGGCGATGATGACAGGCAATAGGTGGTTCGTTCGATCGACTTCGACAGCTCGAGCCTTACATAGTTCTCATTTGTAGCACTCCGTAAGAGTCGGAGCTGCGCTATCCTCGTCATGGGTGGTGAGAAAGTTTTTGTTTGGTTAGCCCTGAGACATAATTAACTAGGAAATTCTTGATACGTCTTCAACGTATCTATAATTTTTGATTGTTTTATGCTATTATATTATCAATCTTGGACACTTTATATGACTTTTTGTGCTATTTATATCATTTTTTGGGACTAATATATTAAACCAGTGCCTAGTGTTAGTTGATGTTTTCCGCTTGTTTTTGGTTTTCTAGAAAGTCAGTACCAAACAGAGTCCGAACGCTACAAAACTTTTTGACATTTTTTTCGGGACAAGAGAGACCCTAAAAGATTCAGGAGGAGATCAGACGACAATCGAGGAGATGGCAATGAAACAAGGTGCGCCCTGGGGGCGTCCTATTTACCTTGTGGGTCCCATGAGGCTCCGTCTGACCAAATTCCACCTTTATAAATTCTCAAATATTGGGAAACCAACAAAGAGCCACCTGAAACCCTTTTCCGCCGCCACAAGTTTCTATTCTTCCGCGATCCCATCTGGAGGCCTTTTCCGGTATTCTGTCGTAGGGGAATCAATCACGAAGGCCTTATACATCATCCTCGCCGCCTTTAGATGATGCATGAATTGTTCACCACATACTTCTACCTCTTGAGCACTATGTTGGTTTTCCCCGAAGAGGAAGGGATGATGCAGCAAAGTAGCGTAAGTATTTTCCTCAGTTTTTGAGAACCAAGGTATCAATACAGTAGGAGGCTACGCACGAGTCCCTCGTACCTGCACAAAGCAAATAGCTCCTCGCAATCAATGCGAAAAGGAGTTTTCAATCCCTTCACGGTCACTTACGAGAGTGAGATCTGATAGATATGCTAATATAATATTTTTGGTATTTTTGTGATAAAGATGCAAAGTAAAGTAAAAGCAAAGGAAATAAGTAAGTATTAGAAGATTAATATGATGAAGATAGACCCGGGGGCCATAGGTTCTACTAGTGGCTTCTCTCAAGAGCATAAGTATTTTACGGTGGATGAACGAATTACTGTTGAGCAATTGACAGAATTGAGCATAGTTATGAGAATATCTAGGTATGATCATGTATATAGGCATGACGTCCGAGACAAGTAGACCGACTCCTGCCTGCATCTACTACCATTACTCCACTCACTGACCGCTATCCAGCATGCATCTAGAGTATTAAGTTCATAAAAACAGAGTAATGCCTTAAGCAAGATGACATGATGTAGAGGGATAAACTCATGCAATATGATGAAAACCCCATCTCGTTATCCTCGATGGCAACAATACAATACGTGCCTTGCTGCCCCTACTATCACTGGGAAAGGACACTGCAAGATTGAACCCAAAGCAAAGCACTTCTCCCATTGCAAGAAAGATCAATCTAGTAGGCCAAACCAAACTGATAATTCGAAGAGACTTGCAAAGATAACCAATTATACATAAAAGAATTCAGAGAAGATTCAAATATTGTTCATAGATAGATTTGGTCATAAACCCACAATTCATCGGTCTCAACAAACACACCGCAAAAAGAAGATTACATCGAATAGATCTCCACAAGAGAGGGGGAGAACATTGTATTGAGATCCAAAAACAGAGAAGAAGCCATCTAGCTAATAACTATGGACCCGTAGGTCTGAGGTGAACAACTCACACTTCATCGGAGGGGCTATGGTGTTGATGTACAAGCCCTCCGTGATGGATACCCCCTCCGGCGGAGCTCCGGAACAGGCCCCAAGATGGGATCTCATGGATACAGGAAGTTGCGGCGGTGGAATTAGGGTTTTGGCTTCGTATCTGATCGTTTGGGGGTACGTAGATATATATAGGAGGAAGGAGTACGTCGGTGGAGCAACAGGGGGCCCACGAGGGTGGAGGGCGCGCCTGGGGGGGGTAGGCGCGCCCCCCTACCTCGTGGCCTCCTCCTTTGTTTCTTGATGTAGGGTCCAAGTCTCCTGGATCATGTTCGGTGAGAAAATCACGTTCCCGAAGGTTTCATTCCGTTTGGACTCCGTTTGATATTCCTTTTCTTTGAAACCCTAAAATAGGCAAAAAAACAGCAATTCTGGGCTGGGCCTCCGGTTAATAGCTTAGTCCCAAAAATAATATAAAAGTGGATAATAAAGCCCAATAATGTCCAAAACAATAGATAATATAGCATGGAGCAATCAAAAATTATAGATACGTTGGAGACGTATCACATACCTATGGGTCCATAGCTAGTAGCTAGATGGTGTCTTCTCTCTCTTTGAACTTCAATACAATGTTCTCCTCGATGTTCTTGGAGTTCTATTCGATGCAATCTTCTTTTGTGTTGTGTTTGTGGGGATCCGATGAATTGTGGGTTTATGATCTGAATATTCATGAGAAGTAACTGAGTCTGTTATGAACTTTATTATGTATGATTGTTATAGTTTTGTATTTCTCTCCGATTTAGCCATTTGGTTTGACCAACTAGATTGATTTATCTTCAGTGGGAGAGATGCTTTGCGATGGGTTCAATCTTACGGTGCTCTATATCCCTGTGACAGAAGAGGACAAGACACGTATTTGTATTGTTGTCATTAAGGGTAAAATTATGGAGTTTATTCATATTGGTTGGGTTTACTCTGTCTACATCATGTCATCTTGCTTAAGGCGTTACTCCGTTTTTCATGAACTTAATACCATAGATACATCATGTCATCCCTGGATAGTGATCGATTGGTGGAGTAATAGTAGTAGATGCAGGCAGGAGTCGGTCTACTTGTCTCGGACGTGATGCATATATACATAATCATTGCTTTGGATATCGTCATAATTATGCACATTTCTATCAATGCCTAATAATAATTTATTCACCCGCCGTATGTTATGTGTTCCAGAGAGAAGTCTCTAGTGAAAACTACGGCCCCGGGTCTACCTTTATCATATTATAAAATCCAAAAATACCGTGCTGCAATTTTATTACTTTGATTTTGTTTTGCAGTTTATCCATCTACCTATACAAGATTTGATCATTGCAAGTAATGAGTTCAAGTAGATTGACAACCCTCTTGCCCGCGTTGGGTGCAAGTATTTGCTTTTGTGTATGCAGGTGTTGTTCATGAGGTAAATATTTATGTCTACTGTACTGTATCTCACCTCCTCTTCGGGAAAAATTCCAACACGGATCACAAGTAGCAATTTTATCTACTTAATTGTTGAATTAATAAATGGGACAAATCTTTTGTCTTCATTATTGTAATTATAAAGAAAAAAAGACCACCACATGACACATATCGTAAGTAATTCATCAAAATATTAACAAAAAACTAGTCACCGCTTGGTCCGTATATGCTTTTCCCGTTCTTTTTAAGTTTGTAACCTCATGTTACTACCACACTATGGAATCTCCGATGATTGACGAAACTTAGAGCAACTCCAACTGGGTGACCTAAACTATCCGAGCGTGTCTATTTGGATCGAAACGGATCAAAACTCTGGCCCAACGCACACACCCAAACCCAAAACGCGTCTGTTCAGTGTCCGTTGTGGCCCCACTTGTCGGTCGCCCAACCACCGTCCGCAATCGTATTAAACACAGTCACCTACCTCGGGCCCGCCTAGCAGTGGGTGGAAGTTGTGGGTCACCTCCTTTCTAATGCAAGCGTGCAGGGGGGGGGCTCATCCACTTCCCTCTCCCTGTCCACATCTAGCCAAGCTTGCCCCCTCGCTGGCGACGGCCAAACCCTAGCTCGCCACGGGGTTCTTCGCCAAGGACAAAGGGAAGCTCTGCCTCAGCGCCAGCTCGTCCCGCGCGTCGCCGTTGCCGGCTCCTCAACACGGCGGGCTGCCACAAGAAAGGGAGCGACTGTACATCCCGGTGCACCAGGCGTGATGGCACTGGCAGTACCTCCAGCCACTGCCCTATCCAGATGTCAACCTGCCACATGGTTGTCATCTGGACCTGCACCGCATCCCGATGCTGGCGGTGCCCGATTGATGCGGGCGCACACCAAGGAGGTGCGCAGGCGCCGCGAGTTACTGACGCCGGAGCAGCTGCGGTTCCCTGCGTACGTGCCAGACTCTCCTAACTGGGAGGTCTTGTTCGCGCTGGAGCATGAGGAGGAGCGCCGCCGCGGCGTGTAGCTCAACCCCACCATCCCACCACCGCCCCCGGAGGTCAAGTGGCAGGAGAAGAAGGAGGTGGCCTACCAGGCCGCTGGAGGCGGCGATGCAGTGCGCATTGGAGGAGAGCAGGCGCGACGAGGACGCGCACTGGGAGGGCCTAAAGGAGGCCCTCGTGTTGTCAGCGGCCGGCGACTATGTCATCCCCTCCCCCCCCCCCTCGCGCGCCGTCGCCACACTCCCCGAGCCGAAGGTTGAGCCGCCGCCGACGGAGCCCGAGCGGGAGCGATACCAATGGACCGGCCAGCTCCGCGAGTGGGTCCACACGCCGCCCATGTGGCTCGGCGTGACGCCGGAGCAAGAGACGGTGTACCTCGAACAATGAAGGGTGCGCGCTGATAGAGGAGCACGCCGAGGGCGAGCGGCGGATGCAGGTGGAGCGCCGCTGGGCACGGGAGGAGGAGGAGGAGCGCGCCCGCCGCGGCATAGCAGTGCAGCCGACGCAGGAGGCGGCGCGGGCCTGGAAGGCAGCATTCCCCTTGGCTGGCCCGGCGCCAGCGTTGATCGACCTAATCGGCCCAGGGGAGGACGATGACACCTAGGATAGCGCGCGGGGAGGCACAATTTTTTTTTATGTTTTATTATATGCTTAAATGGACTTTGGGCGGCGGTTGACTAGCGTTTAATGTTTAATTATGTTAAGTTTGAGCGTGTTTGTATTTTTTTAAGTCCATGTGCGAGAGATTATGCCGGGTCGGCATAGGTTGCATGCGTCGATCCAAACAAAAAAACGGAAACAACCCTCCAACTGACCAATTCAAACGGACAAAAGGCGAATGAAACTTGTATCCGTTTAAATCGCCGCGTTGGAGTTGCTCTTCGCAGACGATTAATCTAGTTAGATTACGCACCCTGCACTGCCTCAAGGACAACTCTCTGTTTCTTGAGGAACAAACCATTACGTTCCGGCATGCCCATGGGCGCCGCCGATGTTTAGGACCAGGTGCGGTGATCCGTTCGATTCAAGGAACAGAGGAGACACATCCTTTCGCAGACGGACGCAGCGAAACGTGGATGGAATACCCAGAACTATATAACAGTCAAAAAAGTCGTGCAAATATCACCCCTGAAAGTGAAACGTCAAGCAAGCACTTGAAAATCGCGAAACGCCGTCCATTTCTTCAGAAAGTGTCAGGCAGATACCGATAAATAGTTGGTATTATAAGGCAAACACAAATGGACCATACGTGTCTGCGCGCATATACAATATTAATTTGGATTAGCCCGTAAGCCATGGTGCGGCTCGACAAGCGCACGCTACCCTCTCCTTTCGTGATGACTGATGACCTTGCTGAGTCCCTCCACCTACGGTCGGTTGATCACAAGCAAAGGCTATATATACGCACACACACATTCATCCAAACATCATCACACAGCTAACCGTCAGAAGCAAATCCTGGCTGATACACGAACAAGCACATAATCATCCCAAGAACACACAGCTTCCTACATCACCTACGTACAGATTAGTCCGCGAGTTCAGTTTGCAGGGGCATCCAGCGACAGACATGGCGTCGGCTCCAGCTCGAGCTATTGCGGTGGTGGCTCTCATGTTCGCGTGCTCTGGGTTGGCCATGGCCGCGGACAAAGCACCGACATGGCTGAGGGCGCATGCCACGTTCTACGGCGGCGCTGATGCCTCCGACACCATGGGTACGTAACTAGCTTATCTCAAAATCCCTGTATAGGCCAATAGAACAGTGAATACCACATCTCGTTCTGCCTGTTCTGAAAGCATACGTACGCTCGATTCAACGCAGGTGGGGCGTGTGGATACGGCAACCTGTACTCGGCGGGCTACGGGACGCGGACGGCGGCGCTGAGCCAGGCGCTCTTCAACGACGGCGCGTCATGCGGTCAGTGCTACAAGATTGCTTGTGACCGCAAGCTTGCGGACCCGATGTTCTGCAAACCCGGTGTCACCGTGACAATCACGGCCACGAACCTCTGCCCGCCTAACTATGCACTCCCGAGTGACAATGGAGGATGGTGCAATCCTCCGAGACCGCACTTCGACATGGCGCAGCCGGCCTGGGAGAAGATTGGTGTCTACAAGGGTGGCATCATCCCTGTCATGTACCAGAGGTAGCTACAGATGAGTATTTACCACTGCTATGTGCCTGTCTGCAAGTTACTAAAACCAATTTTTGCAGGGTTCCATGCGTGAAGAAGGGTGGGGTGCGGTTCAAGATTGCTGGTCACGATTATTTTAACCTAGTTAACGTGTTCAACGTCGCAGCTGACGGCTCGATCAAATCCATGGATGTCAAGAGCTCTGACTCAGACACATGGGCGCCAATGACTCGTAACTGGGGCGCGAACTGGCAATCTCTAGCTAATCTTACCGGGAAGATGCTCTCATTCAGATTGACCAGCACGGATGGGCGGACGCTTGTGTTTAACAATATTGTGCCGGCTGGATGGACATTTGGGCAAACATTTGCGAGCAAATTACAGTTTTAATTGAACACTCTCGACAGAACAATCTAGTAATGGTTGTTTTTTTTCTAAATTTATTTATTTCTGGTGTGGTGCTTAAAAATACTCTATATTAATTTAAGCACTACTTGTATGGATACATCCATTGGTTGGTCACCACACGTAACATTGTAACTCCAACATCCTTGTATGTAGTATGTGTTTAACTTGTTGTACTCATAGTTGTGCTTATATTAATTTGGCTGGTGCATATAAAACACGTCTGGTTCTGCGGAGTTACCTCGAATGTTTATTTTATCGGTTTGGTTGTACCTCTACCTTCGGTGACTAACAAATAACTGAACTAATTAATTTTAAGATAACAATAAGAAGCATTTTAGCTTAACATTGAGATTCATGTAAGTGCAAAAGCAGAGAATTCGACATCTAACGGCTCAACTAAGAAATGACTATTTGAAATCGGCCGAGAAATAGTTCTCTTACAACTGACAATATATAGCATGGGTCGCCTACTTTCTTCTTCAAGGCATCGCCTTGGAAGCACTGACTATTTGGTGTCGGTCGTAGTATTCTTGGTGTGCATGAGCGGGTGTTTGGGGTCAACATTGTTGTCAGTGGCGGAGACAAGGGGGGGCGAGCAGGGGCCTGGCCCCCCCTATCGATCGAGCAAACATCGAGTAGGCCATAGATAATTAGCGATATGATTCAAGTACAGAAGTAATTGGCCCCCCCTAACTCAACGTGATTTATGAAGAAAGGAAAAAGGGCCAATGTAAAAGCCCACTAGCAATCGTTTACAAGCCCATGACAAGGCCATATCTGTTGATCGGCCTTCGTTAAAAGTCTCCTGGACGCTGGGCATTATTCCCGATGATGATTAGCGCGTGTGTTGATTAGCGCTGCGCTGTTGCCGTCCTGCGCCCTCGCCGCCGCCCGCCTTGGCTCTCCCTTCTCACGATCTGATTCGTAAAGTCAAGCTAATTCACTCGTCAATTATTTGTCCTGCAGCCAATGATCTAGCCAAGGTTAATCCAGTACTGTCTACTTCTCTGAATTCTCATCTTGTATCATTAATTTGTTATACATCAGATGTGTGATTTGTGATGCGTCGCGCTCGGGCACAGGCAATCGTTCGAAATCATGCACCTTCCAACCACGACCAGCCGGTCTACCTCGACCTAGCAGTAGAGGGGATGAGTACAGGTTGGGTTTGATTCTCTATGTATGTATTCATGTAATATTGACCTTTTTTTCAATACAACAACAAAGTTACATAATAGAACCAGTGATGATTTTCCACTCAAACCTATTATTCGGTTATACAGTGATTTTTCTTATTTGTACATATGACATGTAGCATTTCATGCCATATTTCGGAGTAGTTTGATTATCAACTTTGTCTAGTCTGCTTCAGCCACAAAAGGTTGTGTGTGTCTATGCAAAGTTAAAATGAATGATACTAGTCCCTTCGGGGACATCCGAGAAAGATGAATGATACTCGGATGTAAAACTATTAGGTAGTTTGTGAGGCAAAAAAAACTGGCTTTATCGTCGGTCTGCCCCCCCCCCCCCCTATGTCTAAATCCTGGCTCCGCCCCTGATTGTTGTGACCTGCTTGGGTCCAGTGTGTCAACAACAAGTAGCATGGGTTCGATCAGCGTGCCGGCAGCACAGAACATTTGTGCTTGTCGTCCTCTTTGTAACGGAGTGGTCTAGGTCCACCTCCTATAAGACCTAGCTTCCCACTCTAGTGTCGGTGGGGATGGCAATCACAATTGTGGTGTGTCGATGATAAGTTAAATCCCGTATCAACCTATCTGCATTTGCTGCCAAGACGAACCCCGAGAGCTCGAGACATCCCAGTGACACCAAAAGGTTCGCCACCACCTTGGAAGGAGGGATACCACCATACAACATATCAGAAAAAGGGAGGAGTCTACGAATAAGGAAGAAAGACCCTACATGCATCCTAAAAAGACGTAAGGGCAAGACTCCAAGCCCTATATGCCCTATGCACCCACATGGAAGCCTCCCACAAGTAGTTCTATATAAGGGCACCAGGGACATCATAAAGGGTGACCTTCTCCTGCACCATTGTAGTATAGACCACCTAGAAAGGATTTCACACTTATCGCCTGAATCTCCGCCGTGTCATTTCGTCGAGATACTCTGTCTCATTGATATCCCCCTCCCTCCCCCCTCCCCCGACATTGTAATCTTTTATATTCTCCACATCTTCTATATCTAAATAGCTAGCCCTCACTAACATATTTCTCTCAATATGCAACCATGTCACCTCATTATTTAACATGCATGGAAAAAGGCCCACCCCAACATACATCTATGCATAATAAAAATCCACCTCAACATGCAAACATGCATGCACTGAAAATTCCATCCTATCATGCTATTTACATTTAATTCTTATATTAGTTCAAAAACTATTATTTTAAATATTCATGTTTCATATCTTCTATATCTAAATAGCTAGCCCCACTAATATATTTCTCTCAACATGCAAGCATGCCCCTCATCATTTAACATGCATGAAAAAAGGCCAACCTCAACATACAAGTATGCATAATAAAAATCCACCTCAACATGCAAGCATGCATGCATCGAAAATTCCATCCTGTCATGCTATTTACATTTAATTATTATATTAGTTCACAAACTATTATTTTAAATATTCATGTTTCATATAACCAAAACATCATTGAAATATTGCAAAATATTTCCGCAACAACGTGCGGGGCATCATCTAGTATATAAGAATAGAGCAAGGCAGGAAGTAGGAATTTTACCCACATCAAGGGCCTAAACCTGGGTATATCGTGTGTTCGTGTCCAAAGACCCCCCTGGTCTCTTAACGTGACGCCCCCTCGACTTAAAAATTCGCATACCCCCTGCTTCTCAGTTGCATCTTTTACTTTAGGACTCGAATAACCACCAAACGTCATATTTGGAACGACGACAACGCGAATAAGCGGCTCCCTCGAGACACTCCCACACGCGAACAGTAAATCCCCCGCGTCAACCCAAAGGCATACATGCCCTTTGATAGGCCTCCTGGCCCAATCACCAATCCCATGTGCAAGAAAAAAATGAAAAGTAAAAAAGATTTCCCATGATGTAGGTAAAAAAGACCATATTAAAAAAAAATCATCTTGTACACAACAAAATTTGCCAAAGTTATAAAGCATAAATTCAGCATACTTGATAGGAAAAAAACATTATAATTTTTTTAAACCAAAAATGAGAAAAATATATTATGTTTTGTTTTGGATAAATCATGGCGAATTCTTGAAATATTTGTAGTGCACATGGAAAATTCTGCATTCAAAAAAAATTGTGTGCTTATGAGAAGGATTTTTTATGTGTCAATGAATCTGATTCTATATTAATTTACAATGGTTTGAAAAATAAAAATTGCCATGGTAGGTCCAATAAAAATTGACATGGTACAAAAAATAATAAACATTTAAAAAAATTGTCATGGCCTACAAAATGAATTTACCATGGTTTGTTCAACAAGGGGGTACATAAAGGAATTTACCAAAGTTTGTTCAACAAAATTGTCATGTTCCAAATAATGGATAAAATTGCCATGGTCTAACAAATAAAATTGGCATGGTGCAAATTTTATTGTCAAGGTTTAAGTTAAATTTTGGATTGGTCCAAAATATAAAAAGTGCAATGGTAAAAATAAAACTTCCACGGTCCCAACATGTTTGCAATGATCCATAAACTAAACTGCCACGATCTATAAATTAAATTTGACCATGGAACCTAAACTAAATTTGCCATTAGTGGAATAAATATGTGTACGTTCGCCATGATGGTACATAAAGGAATTTACCAAAGTTTGTTCAACAAAATTGTCTTGTTCCAAAATAATGGATAAATTTTGCCAGGGTCTAACAAATAAAATTGGCATGGTGCAAATTTTATTGTCAAGGTTTAAGTTAAATTTTGAATTGGTCCAAAATATAAAAATTGCAATGGTAAAAATAAAACTGCCACGATCCCAACATGTTTGCAATGATCCATAAACTAAACTGCCATGATCTATAAATTAAATTTGACCATGAAACCTAAAGTAAATTTGCCATTAGTGGAATAAATATGTGTAAGTTCGCCATGATGGCAAACAATTAAATCCGTCATATTGAATTGATCATGACAAAACACAACTTGGAAACCCTGTTATGTATTAAAAAAAAGTGGGACCTAAGGAGACAGAAGCTATTGGCAAAAAGGAGTTAATTAGCCATGCTGTTTTGTAAGACAATAAATATCATGGCAAGAATAACTATGTAGATCATGACAACCGTGACACATATGCCAAGCTATGTGAAAAAGAAAGATTTTTCCCTAGAATGTTAGACAGATTTGGCGTGGTCTATATAATAGATTTGCCACTAGTTTGACCTTGTTGTTTGTGCCTAAGTTAACAAAAATTACCGACCTAATGTATTGCCCATGGCAAAAACACGCATACACACGCGCGTGCGCGCGCGCGCGCACACACACACATTCCACTCTCTCTCTATCCTCCTAGTGTGAGTGGGGTGTGTGTGGCAGTGGCGGTGGGAGACGAGATAGGGAGAGTGGTGAGGGATCGCAAAGTCTCTTTTACCGGTTCCTGGAGGTACCAACAAACCATCCACCGTTACTCTGGTTTGCGATTCGTGCGTTCACGTGGCTCACTTCTCGTATAACACTAGTATTTTCATAACCCATCTCTCGTATAGCACCGTTGGATGTCAGATGGCTGGTCCACCTATTTTCACCACTTTGCACTAGTATGTCAGCTACAGGTACTACTTTTGCCAGTGCATTGTACGCATGCATGCAACTTCTTTCCTCTCTCTGCCCTTCCAAACAAATGCATCTTTTTATTTTTGCTTACAATTTTAGATGGTCACTATCTTTCATATTAGAAATCCGTTATTGAAATTTTTTATATATTCAAATTCCTTGCAACATGATCTTCAG
This sequence comes from Triticum aestivum, assembly GCF_018294505.1. Taxonomy (NCBI): domain Eukaryota; kingdom Viridiplantae; phylum Streptophyta; class Magnoliopsida; order Poales; family Poaceae; genus Triticum; species Triticum aestivum. The sequence continues at coordinate 49,209,192 of NC_057803.1, forward strand.
AACAAGTTCAAACTTGAATATTTTTCAACTAGATTTAGAATAATGAGTTTCACATTTCACTTAGTCAAAAAAATAAATTTCACTAAGTTCATAGATATAAATTATTTCAAAGAATTGAAACATATATTTCAGTGTGTATATTGTGAGTGTAAAATGTTTTCCGAAACTAGTGAAATGAGTGGAATCTATCTTTTGTAACGAGTGAAATCACTTTTTTGATACAACTGAAATTAGTTTCAAAAAAGTGATTTCACTCATTACAAAAATATTGTAATGAGTGAAATCACTCTTTTGAAACAACTGAAATAAGTGAAATTGTTTTTTTATAAATGAGCGAGATCTGTTTTATGAAGTGAGTGAATTTTTTTTCCATTTGATAACTTTTTGAATTGTGTGAAATAGGTTTTTTGAAATAATTGAAATCAGTTCTTTGCATCGAGTGAAATCAATTTTGAAATATGTTTTCTCAACTAAGTGAAATATCTTTTCACAGGTGAGTACAAATTATTTTCTTCATATGAGTGAAATATGTTTCTTCAGATGAGTGAAATTGGTTTTTTGAACATAAACAAATGAGTTTTTCTAATGATTGAAATTAGTTTTTTGAAATAAGTGAAATACGTATTTTAATTCAGTGAATCTAGTGTTTTGAATGAGCCTAAATCCATCTTTTGAAAATGAGTGAAATAATTTTTGAATGGGCATAAATCCATCTTTTAAAATGTGTGAAATAAATACCATTTCACAGCGAAACAATTTTGTGTTTTATGAAAGTCATTTCAAATATAACTGAAATATATAAAATAAAAAGAAGTTTAAATATATCCAAGATTGACCTTGTTCTGAAGATCTTGTCATCACGATTCCAATATATAAAAAGTTTCAAAAATGGATATTTCATTTAACAAATACCAATCATGCAAAAAAATAGGATGAAATTAAATACAAGTTATTTGTATGGAGAGACAGAGAATGCATGCAGCGCACGGGAACGGATCCTCTAACATAGAGGAGAGAAGTCGGGTAAGCTACAGTGCAAGTTAGTGCAAAATGAAGAAGGAAAGTCGGGAATAATGTAGAAAACACTGTAGCGATTACTGCACACAATTACTGTTCATGGAAATAAATCTGAAATTAATTTTATTGCAACATAATTTTGTTTGTATGTAATTTTTGTAAATGTATACAGTAGATTTGTAACTTAAAAATTAATTCAAATCGTTTTAGTCTTAATTCTGAAGCCTTGATTGTATCCCCATTGAGGTGTGGAAAGGTCTCGGGGACATAGCGATAGTATGGCTAACCAAGCTTTTCAACCTCATTTTTCGGGCAAACAAGATGCCAGAAGAATGGAGACGAAGTATATTAGTACCAATCTTCAAGAACAAGGGGGATGTTTAGAGTTGTACTAATTACCGTGGAATTAAGCTGATGAGCCATACAATGAAGCTATGAGAGAGAGTCATTGAGCACCGCTTAAGAAGAATGACAAGCGTGACCAAAAATCAGTTTGGTTTCATGCTTGGGAGGTCGACCATGGAAGCCATTTTCTTGGTACGACAACTTACGGAGAGATATAGGGAGCAAAAGAAGGACTTGCATATGGTGTTCATTGACTTGGAGAAGGCCTATGATAAGATACCGCGGAATGTCATGTGGTGGGCCTTGGAGAAGCACAAAGTCCCAGCAAAGTACATTACCCTCATCAAGGACATGTACGATAATGTTGTGACAAGTGTTCGAACAAGTGATGTCGACACTGATGACTTCCCGATTAAGATAGGACTGCATCAGGGGTCAGCTTTGAGCCCTTATCTTTTTGCATTGGTGATGGATGAGGTCACAAGGGATATACAAGGAGATATCCCATGGTGTATGCTCTTTGCGGATGATGTGGTGCTAGTTGACGATAGTCGGACGGGGGTAAATAGGAAGTTAGAGTTATGGAGACAAACCTTGGAATCAAAAGGGTTTAGGCTTAGTAGAACTAAAACCAAGTACATGATGTGCGGTTTCAGTACTACTAGGTGTGAGGAGGAGGTTAGCCTTGATGGCCAGGTGGTACCTCAGAAGGACACCTTTCGGTATTTAGGGTCAATGCTGCAGGAGGATGGGGGTATTGATGAAGATGTGAACCATCGAATCAAAGCCGGATGGATGAAGTGGCGCCAAGCTTCTGGCATTCTCTGTGACAAGAGAGTACCACAAAAGCTAAAAAGGCAAGTTCTACAGGACGGCAGTTCGACCCGGAATGTTGTATGGCGCTGAGTGTTGGCCGACTAAAAGGCGACATGTTCAACAGTTAGGTGTGGCGGAGATGCGTATGTTGAGATGGATGTGTGGCCACACGAGGAAGGATCGAGTCCGGAATGATGATATACGAGATAGATTTGGGATAGCACCAATTGAAGAGAAGCTTGTCCAACATCGTCTGAGATGGTTTGGGCATATTCAGCGCAGGCCTCCAAAAGCTCCGGTGCATAGTGGACGGCTAAAGCGTGCGGAGAATGTCAAGAGAGGGCGGGGTAGACCGAATTTCACATGGGAGGAGTCCGTTAAGAGAGACCTAAAGGATTTGAGTATCACTAAAGATCTAGCTATGGACAGGGGTGCGTGGAAGCTTGCTATCCATGTGCCAGAGCCATGAGTTGGTTGCGAGATCTTATGGGTTTCACCTCTAGCCTACCCCAACTTGTTTGGGACTAAAGGCTTTGTTGTTGTTGTTGTTGTTGTTGTTGTTGTTGTTGTTGTTGTTGTTGTTTTAGTCTTAATTCTATGGATGTGAAGAAGGAAAGTCAGGGTTATTGTAGTTTACATGACTTCTCTTCTTCATGTTAGAGGATCCGATCCTGCAGCGCACATCTCTTGCTTCTAACTCTCTCTCTCTCTTCTGCAAAAAGCTGTCAGGCACTGTTTTGTCTCAGGTGTGCTGTTGTATTGACCGGGTATAGCAGTGGGATTCAATTTACAACTTATACAGAGTCTAACAACACGAATCTTGATGAAACAGGACGGGCGGCGGATGGTGCACCGGTACCTCCCACCACCGGTAAAGTTACTTTTTAGGGTGAGGGATTCGTTCGCGTCGATATGCGCTTCCAGCGAATGATTCCTAAATCTAACATGTCTTCCTCCTCTGCTTCGAGATCTGTGTGTCTCTCTCATCCAAAGGCATCGTGCGCGTTCACGTGAGATGTCCAACACGAAGATGTGTTCCCTTACTTTTTCCCATTGGCTGATGAACGAAGTATTGTACCTAAAATCTTAAAAGTGCACGCGCACCATCTGGTGGAAACGAGCGGCCACGCTAGCCGACAACCCTTTGTTCCGCTCGCTCACAGCGGCTCTGGTTCCTTCTTTCCCTCCGCTCGCTCACTCTCTCCACCAAGCCGAGGCGAGGCGGCCGCCGCCGCTGCAGCGACCTCGGCGAGCCCTCCTTCTCCCCCGCTCCCCCGACAACCACCCGCATGCCGAGGGAGCCCTAGAAGCACGGGCCACAACCGCGGGGCTCGGATCTCGCCCCGACTCGATCGACTCCATCCAGTTCATCTTCGGCGAGGACGCCGGCGATCCCTCCTTCTCCCCCGTGCCCCCGCGGTCGGCCAGCATGCCTTGGCTTCGAGGGAGCCCTAGGTGTGTGCGCTACAGCCGCGGGGATCGAATCTCGCTCCGTCTCAACGCCATCTGGTTCACCTTCGGCGAGGACGTTGCTACCAGGACGGCTGCCGCCGGCGGCGCCGCCGCATTCCACAGGCCACTCATCGAGCTCCGTGTCTTTCGGAAGGTCTTCTACAGGGCGCACGCGCATGTGGAGGCTACTGGGTTCGCTCGCGGGGAGGCATTTGGGGGTGGCCGAGACATGGATGCTTCCCGGTGCTCACTTTGTTGCCCGCTCTTCCACATCATCGTCGTCACGCCCGGGACGCCTGGTCAGATCGAGGCCTTAAACTCCCTACTCTTCTCCTCATATCTGCAGTTCCAAACTGATGTGCAGCCGAAACTGCACGCATGACATACAGCCGACAATCATATCCAACGATGCACCAGTGTTGCTGCCATGCGTCGTACGCTGTAATTTTAGCGTCGTCCACAAATCGTGTGTATAAAATCGTGTGTATAGCAGTGCTGTTTGCAGTTGAGTCAGTGCTAATCTCCTTGTGCTTGGAAAACAGTGTTCGAAACTACTGTACTAGTCTGAAGAACAGTTTACTGAAACTTTCGCTAAATCATTTTCAGTTAGGACATGGAAATAGTCTGAACTATTGTAGGATTATTATAGACAATCAGTAAGAGTTGTTGTATATACCAGTCTCTGCACAGATGCTAGAAGCTTTTCCTGAACCTAGTTGTTTGTTGGGGGGAAATCATTTCGTAAGTAAAAAAATCCACACTGAACCTTGATATGGAAAATATTGGTTTTGATGCTGTTGTTCTTCAGTTTAATGCTAGTGGTAAAATTCGGAACCTGAAAACCCAAATCAGTTCAGCTTAATAGAGAATACACTGTTTTGAACCTCATTACAGTGTTTTGAGGTTTTGTACACCAGCCATCTTCTTGATCTTCTCATTAACCCGTTTCTATGTCAGGTGCATGCCGGAGGAGGTCTTGGTGCAACATTATCAGGTCAGGCAGAGCAGGAATATCAAAGTGGAGCTAGGTGTCAAGGAGCATGCACATTGTGACAGCAATCAAACCGGGATTGACAATAGTGTGGATAGAATATTGAGGATTGGTATCCAGGAGAATGCACATCGTCACAACGAGCGAAATGTGATCGATGGATTGGCTCTAGAGCTGGATGAAGTGTTGTATTGAGCTGGAGATGAGAAAGTGAGAAGCATACCTCCCCGCAGGTGCTTTGTGTTGCTCTTTTTCTCAGTGTGTGCTAATGTGTGAGAGTGATCCCGGCGAGTTCTGAGTCACCGGAGTTTTGTTTAGGGGAGGAGCAAGGTGGGAGGGCTTTGGTAGTGTTGATAGAACGCAGTTGTACTAAGTTGGTCATGGTTGTAGTCTAAGTTGGACACGATCGTTGCGAAATTGCACAACACAGCCATACTAAGTTGGCTAGATGATGATTTTGCTTAAGTTTATCTTTTTTTTGCTACTCACATTTTTGTTGGTATCCACAGTAGTTGTAGTTGCACACATAGTAGTTCTCAGTTGGATACGACCATTGAGAAGTTGCATAATGCAGTGATATTATGTCGGCTAGATAACGTCTCCGCCACAGGACGTCGGAGCACTAAAACATTTTTATTACCAGACTTGCACCAAAGCAACATATTTTTATTCATACGTTCTTTTCAGTTGTGATTGTAGTGTCTTATTTGGAGTTGTACTATGAACCGCCACTCCATGCATGTCCACCAAAAACTGGGCAGTATCAACACGGGACATCCTTGTCCGATGTTGCAACGTTAGGGGTCTTAGGGTTAGTTATTTAGAAGTTTTCGCAGATTTTGTGTGAATGTTTTTTAGCCATTTGTGCAACCGGGGCAGCTTCCCTTGTGCAACCTGTTATATTGAACTCGCCAACTTCATGTTAAAAATAGCCAACCTAACTTTTTGTTTTTGATGGAATTTTTTGTTTTTGGCTGGCAGTTTTTTTGTACAACTAGGCAGCAAATCATGTGCAACTTTTATTTTAATTCAACCAGAGTAGTCTTTCTAAGGCTGCTATTTTTTTAGTTGCACAGTGAGCATGCAAACGATGTGGATCACACGGTGATACAAAGGCCTTTTGTAGCCTTTTTTGCAACTAGGCAGGTCCCCTTATCCAAGTTGTTTTGATTGACTTGCCAACCAAGTAGTATAACTGTTTCTGGGTGGCAATTTTGTTAATTTTACAAATATGTTTGTTCTTTTTCTGTTTTGCAGAGACAAATTGGTTGGTGAAGGAGAGGTGCCTGGCAGTGAAACAAAGGTTCATATTTTCTTTTTCTTTTATCCCATGACCATTAATTATGCTCTTCTCTTTTACCCTCTCAGTAGTTCAATCTTTTTTGTTCATTGTAGGTTCTCCAAATAGGACCTCTCGGCGGGACTCAAAACAGGGTGCTAAGCAGGAACCATGTGGCACTGATAATGACGGGGATGGAGAGGATGATGACGTGTCCCAAAGAGTATCTAAATGAGTTGGCATCCTCATACTTTTCTAGTTGCACAAGAGTACCTAATTAGCTGGCATCCTCAGCATTTCTAGTTGCACAATACCATCCAACTAGTTGACATCCTTAGTCTTTTTGTAGCTGCGTTGACACCCTCAACATTTCTTCTAGAAGCCTGAAACCTGAATGTGCAATTTTTGATTGGTCATGCAAGCGTTGAATATTTCTTTTCGAGTATATAATTAATTGGCATCCTCAAAATTTATAGTTGCACAATAGTATTCAATTAGTTGGCATCCTCAGCATTTCTACTTGCACAAACATTATCCAAGTAATTGACATCCTCAACCTTTCTAGTTGCACAAAAGTAACTATTTTTCAGTCCCATCTTCAAATTTTGAGGGTTGCCCAAGAGTATCTAATGACTTGGCACCCTCAGCCTTTCTAGTTGCACATGAGTATTTAATTAGTTGGCATCCTGAGCATTTTCTAGTTACACAATATCATCTAACTAGTTAACATCCTCAACCTTTCTAGTTGCACAAGAATAACTATTTTAGTTGGCATCCTATGCATTTTGTAGTTGCACAACTAACATAATATCAAGTTGGCATCGTCAACCTTTTTTATCTAGTTTTTCAGAAGAACATATATTTTGTGTGCAGTGTTAACTAATCACCTTTGGCTCCTTTTGTTTTGCAAAACCGCATGTGCTCAAGTCGGAATGTGATCACCTTTGGCACATTTTTCTCATGACAAGAAAAATAATTTCATCTTCTTTCCTATTTACTTTTAGTAACATCATATAGAACATATTCCCCCTATTTGCAATTTGTGTGAGACAAGCCTATTTGTACGCTCATTTTTAATATTGTTCTTGTGCTTTTTCTAGTTTAGTTTCTTTGCTGCACACATTTATAGAAAAAGTTGGGATTTGGATACAAGTTTAGTTGCACAATTATATGTTTATATTTGCAGACAGCAAACCCAGTCTTTTTTAGTTTCATCTAGTATGTGTGTTGGTTGTACACATTTTTGCAGGAAAAGATGGACTGAATGTAGTGTCTGTGCAAATAGAAGCCCATATTTGTGCCAACTAAACATGGATCCAAAACCATCTTTTCCTGCAATGTGTGCAACCAACAGCCAAAAGATTAGAACAGATGGTCACCAGTCTGGGCTGTTTTGTTGTACATTTGCATAAAAAGGTTGGCTTGGACCCGTGCTTAGTTGCACAAATATGTTCAGAAACAGTACACCCAATCCATCTTTCTAGCCTGGGATGTTTTTTTGCACACATATTGCAGGAAAGTTGGTTATGGACTAATGGCTTAGTTGCACAAATATGTGCTTCTTTTCACACAAACAGTACACCCAATCCATCTTTCTAGTCTGGGCCGTTTGTTGCACATATTTTGCAGGAAAGATGTCCTTGGATTAATGCTTAGTGTGCACATATATTTACTCCTTTATAGCTTTGGCTGTTGGTTGCACACATTGTAGGAAAAGTTGGCTTGGATCCACGATTTAGTTGCACAAATATGGGCTTCTATTTGCACAGACACTACATCCACTCCATGTTTCTAGTCTAGGCTGTTTGTTGCACATTTTTTTGCAAAACTACTCCCTTGTGTCTATTTGCACACATCCAGGCAGAAGTTGGTTTTGCTACTGGGTCTACTTGCACAAAGTGGTGTTTAATTACAGAGACATTAGATTACTGTTGCTACTCCCTTCAATTAGGAGAAGATTGGTGGTAGATCCAGAGGCAAAGGGGAAGGGGAAGTGAAGAAGGGAGGATCTGAAGCCAGAAGGGAACTTACCTTGATTGATGCTGCCTAGTACGCCTCTCTCTTCCCTCTACTTCCGCTCGGCCAACTGCTCATTACGTGAAGTTGGTTCATGTAGCACTAAAATTGCACCACGTTGTATTATAATTGGTTGTGGTAGCACAAACGGTGGTCTAAAAAATAGTTGCATCTCATAGTATAAAAGTTGCACCATCTAGTACAACCAGTTGGCAATGAAAAAAGTTCATCAAAACATATATAAATGGGGTCTACTTTTAAAGACCTCGTCGCGAGGGTTCCGATGGTGAAAACGGATTTTAATTTTGACATGTAATTCAAAAGTTATAGCTTTTTGAATTTTTTGGAATGCAATTAATTGCCTTTTTGCTTTATTACTGGCATGGCAGAGCACATGGAAAAGAACTTGGGCCAGCGTGAAGGCGAGTGGATGATGCTTTTTGATTTTGGTCTCTGGAATCAGCGGACTTTCCTAATCAGGAGATGGGACAAAAAAATTCCTAATACAGCCGGCTGCCGAGGAGCGCTAGCGAGCGCAAGGCTGCTCGCTAGACGCGTCCAGTATTGTATCTGGTCTCAATCCCACATGCTATTCGGCACGAGGACGTGTCTTTGATCAGACCGAAATAGAATATGTTCTTCGCCCAACAGAGTGAATAGCAAAAAACTACCACATTACGGGCTATCATTCCGAAAAACTACCGCCTTTTTCAATTTTTCAAAAAACTATCACAAAAGTGGCTGGCTGTTCCAAAAAACCCAAGTGGCCAAACGGTTAAGTTTTAACTGGGGTTATGACATGTGGGGCCCGCCCGTCAGGGTTTTGTCGGCCACAGTGCTCACGGCACGCAGGTGACGGCCGTTAGGGCGCACGAGCCGTCCCGACCAGGTCAAACGGATCCGGCCCGCCCTCACTCTGTCTTCCCCCTCTCTAGCTCCCTCTCTCTCGTGCGCGCCTCCCTCTCCGATGGTGGCGGCGGCGGTGAAACTAGGCGATGGCGGCCATTCAATGGGTGGAGGTGGAAGGGGGGATGGAGGCGGCGAGTTCTCAGAGGTTGATAACTGCCTGGGGAGTGGTAGCTTCGCAACCCAGCCGGCGGCGCCGCCGCCGCCGTAGCGGACACCATAGGCTGCAGCTCTGATGCAGGCTCCTACGCCACAGGCTACACCGCCGTCGCCTGATGATTGCCAGTTCTCGCTTGAGTACAGAGCAGCGAGGTCTCTTGCTAGCACCGTGCAGGCAGATCCGGCCAACTCCCAGCACTGGGCCTCTGCATTTGGAGGGGTGGAGTAAGTTTTTTCCTCTTATGAGCTCCTTCAACAGTTTCTGCATTTCTGCTTGTTCATTTCAAACAACATAGCATAATTTAGTTAGTTTTTGACCAAACCCTAGGTTGATGCTGCTGTGATTCATCTTAGAACATGAACATGCACTGAATAATAGTTGAGCAAACACTCTGTGGCATGTTTTGGATGCAACAGTATCACTTAGCACTGAAGGATTAGTTAGATTTAGTAGAAATGCATGGTGGATTCAAAGAAGCATTTGTTGGATTCAGATTCCTTACTGTACTTTATAGTTAGTGTGCACTGAATTTTTGTAGCAAAAAACACTTAGTTAGTTGGGCTTTTCAAATAACATATTATGTAATGCAGGCTGGATGATGAAATTTGGGAGGTTAGGCTGCATTTCCAGGGCAGGGATAATATGGAAAGGAGGTTTTCTATTTCAGACATCACATTTCTGAACTTGATAGCACTTACTGAGACTGAAGGCTATGGGTAGATGACTACATGTACTGGGTAAAAGAACAAGGGATTGGATAAGAAGGTTTATTTCTTCTGGACAGTCAAGATGCAGTTGAAGATATGATAGACCATTCAGATTTCACAGGGCTCAATATCATTGTTTCCAAGGCAAATGAAGATAGAGATGTTGATTGTAACAGGGCTCACAATGTTTGTGAAGAACACATTCCAATAGGCAGTCCAGCGGGGGGTCCTGGTTTTGTGTTAAGTCTGTCACAAGATGGAGTGGTCCACCCGCTTGAAGTTAATTTGAACACACAGCAAAGCTGTAACTTCAACATTTCAGAAGCTAATGGTGGAGATGATGATGGACAGGCTGCTGGTCAAGAGGATGATGATATTGACAAATCATCCTCAGACTTTGAGATTGATAGGGGTGACTATAGAGGGATAAAGATGTCTTACAAGGCTTGGAAGAGAGGTGAAGAAAATATTGGAAATGAAGAAGAAAGAGATGCTGTAGAAGACAGACCACAGTTTGAAGGTGACAGTGATGTTTCAGAGTTTTGGCAGGAGGAGAAAGAGGCTGACAGTGGAGAGGAAATAGTTGTGGAAAAATGCAGGCCTGAGAAACTCAAGCCTGTGAGAAGAGCAGCAGCAAATCCAGGTCCAACTTCCAGAGCTCACAGTCAGCCAGAGATCCCAAAGTTTCAAGATTTTGTACCTGAAGCTGATGAGTATTGCTTCCCTGGTGATGTGGGCATTTCTGACTCAGATGGGGAGACTCCAAGACTACCTTCTGGAAGGAAGAGAAGATTGAAGAAGAAGAAAGAGAGGAAATGGTATGACCCAAAGGTACCTGATGCACATGAGTAGCTGTGCAAGGACCTTTGCTTCACCAATGTGTATGAGTTTAGAAAGGCATTGAGAAATTTTCATGTTAGGACTTTGAGAAACTTTTAGTACCATAGGAATGAACCATCAAGGGTTATTGTTTGGTGCCCAGAGAGGAAGAATGGATGTGAATTTTTCATGACTACATCCAAAGTAGCCCATGAAGATACATTCACAATTAAGAAGTGCCACATGGATCATAGTTGTGGAGCTTGTGGAGAGAGTACAAAGGTTACTGCTGAATGGGTTGCAGAAGCTGTGGAGGACACAGTTAGATCAAATGTAAAGGCTGATGTAGAGACAGTTCTCAAACATACTAAGAAGAAGTTTGGGGTGCATGTACCTAGGAGTTTGGCATATAGGGCAAGACTGATGGTTGTTGATGTTGTGCAAGGTGATCATAGAAAGAAGTATCTGAGGTTGAGGGACTACCTACAATGTGTGCTTGACACAAACCCTGGAAGCAGGTGCATGGTGACAACTTTTGAGGATCCTTTGAACCCAGCCCCCACAGCAAGGTTCAAGTACATGTTCTATTGCCTCCAGGCATCAAAAGATGGATTTCTTGCTGGTTGTAGGCCTTTCATAGGTACAAATCAGTGATTTAATCATGTTAGAAATGTAATCAAGTTATTCAATTTTGCCCTAACTATCTCTGTTTATGCAGGACTTGATGGTTGCTTCATCAAGTTATCCACATGCCAGCAGATATTGGCAGCAACTGGGAGAGATGGGAACAACAATGTGTTCCCAATTGCTTTTGGGGTGGTTGACAAAGAGGATGGGCCTAACTGGACCTGGTTTTTAAACCAACTTAGAGTCTGCATTGGCACCAGCAACCAGTTTGGGAACTACACCATCATGTCTGACAGGCAGAAGGTATTTTCTCTGACTCTGTATTATTCTTATGCACATAGCAATGCTGTTATAGTTATCTCATTACTACCTTATGTAATCAAACAATAGGGCCTTCTTAAAGCAATTAATGAAGTATTTCCTCAATCCCCACAAAGATATTGCCTAAGACACATATATGCCAACTTCCAGTCAGCTGGCTTTAGAGCAGAAGAACTTAAGAAATGGGTTGACAAAGCTAGCTATTCCTTCACTGAACATGGTCACAAAGAAGGAATGGCAGGTTTGAAAGCAGCATGTGAACTAGCCTACATGTGGTTGAATGGCATCCCTAAGGGCAACCACATCTGCTACAACAAGGGCAACCACATCTACTGCAGTTTCAACAGGTGGATCAAGAAAGAGAAAGAACCCACCACCTGCTTCAGCACCAGCCAACAACACCAGGTCAAGTGCATCATCTCCAGCAAAGAACACCAGGTCAAGTGCAAGAGGTTTCAATTCTCCAAGGGCAGCATCAACATCAGGTCAAGCTGATGTTGGTTCTAAGAGGAAGAGGAAGGCCCCAAGCAAACTTGCTTTGTATTTCACAGCCAGTGACAACCATTGAATGTGTTGCACTCAACTATGCTTTATGCCTTGAACTCTGCTTGTTAGGCATGCTTGCTATATGTGTTATTTGCAGTGAACTCTGTTTTCATTTGAACAATTAAGTTATGTGGTCTATGTATGAACTGCTTGGAACAATTAAGTTATATGGTCTGTGTTTGAACTGCTTGGAACAATTAAGTTATCTGTTGTCAAGCTCTATTTTGTTGATATGTCCTAGGTTATGAATTGTTTCATATGAAATTATTTCTTATGCTGAGCATTGTTATGTAGATCAAGTGATTTATTTTGTTGATAATTGATTGATATGATTAGGTTAATTTGGTCACTTTGGGGGGCAACTTGTCGACCAACCCCAACAGTGGCTAGTTGTCGACCAACCCTAAAGCCACCCACATTTGGCCACTTTGGGTGGCTACTTGTCGACCAACCCCAAAAGTGGCTACTTGTCGACCATCCCTAAAGCCACCCACATTTGGCCACTTTGGGTGGCTACTTGTCGACCAACCCCAAAAGTGGCTACTTGTCGACCATCCCTAAAGCCACCCACATTTGGCCACTTTGGGTGGCTACTTGTCGACCAACCCCAAAAGTGGCTACTTGTCGACCAACCCCAAAGTGGCCACATTTGGCCACTTTGGGGTGGAACTTGTCGACCAACCCTAAAGCCACCCAAATTTAGCCACTTTGGGTGGCTACTTGTCGACCAACCCCAAAGTGGCTATTTAGGACCAAAACCTAACATATCAAAGCTAAAACATCAAGATTTGCCCATCTAGGCACCAAACCCTAAGAGATCAAACCTAAAACAACAAGATATGGCCATCTGACCAAACCATAACATATCTAACTTAAAACATCAAGATCCACCAGATCAATTCATTGATACATACAAATATAGATAAAAGATTCACTCATAAATTGCATCATAGACAGATTGATTCATCACATAGATAGATCATTCAACATTTTTCTTTCACCAGCTTCATACATTGCATTGCATCATAGACAACTTGATTCATCACATACATAGCTCATTCAACATTGTTCTTACACCAGCTTCAAACATCACATAGATAGAAAGACAGATCTAGGAACACAGAAACATAACAGCAGCATCATGGGTACAGAATCCTAGTCCACCTCTTCCTAGTGACCTGAAAGGGATGGAAATTTGCCCTCCTCCTTGCCCAGTAGATGATATCATCATCACTAGGGTTGGAACCAGGGGGGAATGCCTCCAGGAACTGCTCTATGTCCTTGCGGTTGCGTGCTGCAAGGATCATCTCAGCAAGTTGCCTTCTCGCCCTCCTCCTTGCATCTTTGTGCCTGGCTTGCCTGGGCACCTCTTCTTCTCCATCTATGACCTCTCCAGGATCCATCTCTCCCTTGGATTCTAGGGTTTCTTTGGCGGCTGGGGGGTTGAGAAGGGTGGGGATGGGGGGATTGACTGCGGTTTCACCCAAGGGGTGGGCTTTATAGACTACTAATGGTTGGTGGTAGGTAGGTGGAGTAATAAAACAGCCCAGTCTAGGCCCACAATGTGTACATAATGGTTTTAGGCCCAAAAATATACTAGTTCAGCATTGCTACTTTCAGGAAAACAACCTAAAGAAATAAAACAGTTCTTCACTACATTACTTAAGATAGATAGGTTCTTAACAGTACAATAACATAAGCCAGACTTAGCAAAGGTTCTCCACCACTCTAGTTACCATAACTTAAACAGTTCATATAGGACTGCACAAAATATACTCCTACCATCATCTTGCAAGGCCTGCTATATGTGTAGGCCACCTTACTTACTTAACCACCATTGTCCAAATCTTCAAGCCTCCAGTATGGCCTTGATTTTCTCAAGCTTTTCCTTGCTCCCATGGCCAGCATTCAGCAGATCAGCAACTACTTTCTCAAGCTCTATCTTCTCTTGTGCAAGAAGATCCCTGTCCACCTTTATCTCTTTCATTGCCTTCCTGGTGTTGTGAATTATGTCTGCCTGGGCCTGAAGGATACACCTCTGTTCTTTTGCTAGCCTTAGCTTCTCCATCTTCATCTCCAGCTCTAGCTCTTCCTTCTGCTTCTCAAATTTCTCAGCATCCATTGCTTTTTGGTAGTTAATCTTGCCAACACCATCCTGCGAGTCAAACATCTTGCTAACATCATCAACCATTTTATGATACTCAGTGTAGAGATGATCATAGTCCTTCTTCAACTTGGCAACCTCATCCTCATATGCATGCTTGTCTTGAATCCTTCCAAGGTTTTGCTCATGGAACATTTCCCACAACTTGATGAGGCAATTCTTAAGTACATCAGGCCAGGCAGGATCAACCCACTGAACTACACCACAATTCACACCTCCCTGTAGTTTGATCAGAGAACACATACTTCAGAAAATGCATAAATTCAGTTCTAACTTCAATTCAAAAGGAGGATTGGTACACAAGGAGGACATGTAACCATAAATTCAGTACTAAATTCAGTTCAAACAGAGTTAATGTACAAATTCAGTAACCACTGGGCATATCTGAATCCACTAGGCATAACTGAATCCACTAGACATTAACTGAATCCACTAGGCATAACTGAATCCACCCAGCATACTCAATTACTCACCTGAACAGGGCATCCATAGAACCTCCTCCCAGTGTTAGCACCTTCAAAAGCAACACACTTCCTAGGCTTCATATCGTGCAGAGTGGCTCAGGGATGGTGTCAGGTGTGTCCTACATGCAATAAAAGATAGATCAGAACCAATGCATCAACTAGTTCAACTTGAGTCAAGCTTTGCCTTGCTCAAGGTCAGATCAAACATCACAGTGCCATCCATACCCTAGATCAAAACTAATAGATAACCAAACCAAACGAATCCATCCATACAAATATACAGCTCATCAACCCTCATTCCCAAATCGATTCAACCCTAACCCTAACCCTAGATAATGACAGAGAGGAGGAGGATGAGGCTTACAAAGTACTCCATGTCCATCAGGTTGCCCCCATGCTATCGTCGGAGCTCTCATCCCCATTTCCAAGAAGGCATCCTGGCCAACGACGAGGAATTGAGGTGGTCGGCGATGATGGAGAGCTCGGCCAGGGGAAACAGAGCGAGGGGGGAGAGTGAGAGTGAGGGGGAGAGTGAGAGTGAGTGAGCGCGAGGGAGACAGAGTGAGGGCCGGATCCGTTTTGACCTGGTCGGGACGGCCCGTGCGCCCTAGCGGCCGTCACCCGCGCGCCGTGAGCACTGTGGCCGACAAAACCATGACGGGCGGGCCCCACATGTCATAACCCTAGTTTAAACTTAACCGTTCGGCCACTTGGGTTTTTTGAAACAGCCAGCCACTTTTGTGGTAGTTTTTTGAAAAAATAAAAAAGCGGTAGTTTTTCGAAACGATAGCCCGTAATGTGGTAGTTTTTTGCTATTCACTCCGCCCAACACGAAGCGGAAAACTTGGGGAACACATCTCGACCACCACGTGGGCCATATATATCGGAGCCAGGGTTTCCAGCTCATTTATATTCAGCGAAAGATCAGATAGCACGTACGGGCGTACCCGGCCGGCAAGGCGAGTCAACAATGGCGCTCTCGGCGTTGAGCGCTCGTCTGGGGGTGGGCGCCTCCAGGATGATCGTCAAGGCCGTCGGCGGTGGCGGAACCGGCAAAGCCAGCAGCTTCAGCGGGACTCTGAAGGTCGTCAGCGACAGCAGCGGCGGGGTCGGCCGCCGCGGCTTCGGCCAGATCCGGCGCTTCTCCGGCAGCGCAATGGCCCGTTTGCCTGAGCAGATAACCAATGACCCCTCACAACACGGCGCATGTTACTTGGCCGCTTACTTGATGGGGATCGTCCTCTGCAGCGCGGCCCCGTTTGGTTTAAAGTACATTGCCGATCGGTACGCTGAAAGACGCAAGCCTCGCTACGGCGAATTCAGGGACGACGTGCGCCAGTTCGGCGACGAGTACTTCGGCGACCAGTGGCCGGGGGCGGACGACAGGAAGCTTGCCGAGCTCGGCAAGGAGATCGCCCTGCTAGGCGGAGCTCTGAGCAAGTGGAATCGAGGCATTGGCGAGCTAACCGTAGGGCTAAGCAGGTGTGATCCCCAGCCGGAAATCGCCCGGCTGCGGAAGCAGCCCCTCCACCCTGGAACCCCCGACGAAGTGTTCGAGATCCGCAGGAAGTGCGATTATGTGGTGGAGGAGAAAGCTGCTGAACTCTCCCGGTGGCGGGCGGCGGCTGATGAAAAGGTGGCTGAACTCAACAGGGAGATCACGGAGCTGCTCAGGACGATCCGGAAGGAAAACAAACTCTGAGCTGTTCTTCCAGGTCGAGGAGCAGAACGTCCATGAAGTTCAGAACGGATGGTGGTAGATCTTAGGAGGGGAGGGGACATGCAGATTTCTAGTATTTTTTTTACTAGTTAATTTTCATGTAAACGTATTTTTATTGTCATGTACTTAATAGTGTATTAGTAGACTGCCCGTGCGTTGCCACGGACCAACAAATAAATTTGTAAACAATACTTATTTTACTCCCACGAACAAGCACATTGCACGCAATGTTCAACCACAACACAAACGCAAATATCTTCCTCTCTATTCCGACAAACAACATGCACCCCTCTAGCCTCTCTTCTCCATTGAACTTGTCGTCCATCGCTTTCTTTGTCCATACATAAATCATCCTCTCAATCTATTGCCCCTTGACTCCGCATGTGGGTTCTAAGTTGATGTTTTGTTGTCTCACTCTACTACATACACAACGTGGAACACCACCAACAAATGATGAGATATAATGCACCTCACCTTAATACAAATAATAAGAAAAGGGGGCATATGGACATGGAAACATTCTTGCCATCACATGTTCATTCATAAACTGACTACAAATTCTAAATATACTAAACCTGACCAGGTTTCGTTTACCACTTTTTTTGACTTTTTCTTAACAGTAAAAATCGGACCAATGGGTGGGCGGCACGTGCTTTAGTGGGGGGTATAGCCGGGTACGCGGTTTGGTGCGCGTACTGACTGCTGCCGGAAACTATAAAAAAATAAATCTTGATCTCTCCATTGGCTGTATGTTCTGATTTCTTCCCAGTTGGTGATTGATTGCATGTCCTGCACGTGGAGAGATCGAGAGTCTGCATGGTTGTCTTCTTTATCCTTCCAATTGAGTCGGTTGCCGCCCGCACGTTCTGGGTTTCCTACATTGTCGGTTGCCGCTTCCATGCACTTTTCTGGGCCTTTCTACAGCATGTGTGGCAGCTGTTTTCAATCAATAATACTAGACTCACGGGGTGTATCCGACGGACCTTTACGGGGTGGCCAACATGCCCTCTCATAATTCGCCCCCCCCCCCCCCCCCCCCCCGATTTTCACTGATGGGCCCGCTGCCCTTAATTAAATCCTAGCCATTAATACTTAATCAACCCCGTAAAACCCCGTAAACACCCCGTGAGTGTAGCATTGCTCGTTTTCAATTTGTGCTCTTCCTCTCTGCTGCCTCCTATAAATACTACCCGCTTCGTGCGTCCGTTTTTCATTCCATCTGCTCCCGTCTGCTCTTTCTCCTTTCCAACAACGGCTGCCATTGTTGGGCCGGCGATGGTTGCTTCTGCTCCTGTTCGGTGTGGACAGCCACGTCGGGGTCGTCCTCCTGGGATTCGGGCGGCTGTTATTGCTCGTGTACGCCGTGCCGGCATGCCTCTTCCTTCTGCGGATTCCTCATCGGTGACGGCAGGCGCTGCTCAGCGTGGTCGGTTGGCTGGGGTTGATTTAGTGCGGCGTTTCCACTCCGCGTCTCGCCGGCCGCTTCGCTCTCGCCGGGCTGGTGGGTTTACTTATTTTTCTGTACTTGCAGTTCCATTTAGATTGTTCTTCTTCTTGTTTGTTTGGAGTGCAGTCATCTTATTTGGTTACTTGATTTCGTAGGTAGCCAGCGTTCTGACTCGCCCGCGACGTGCTCAGCTCTACACGGACATAACCACGTCTGCTTGGCGGTGGCTCTCCACGCCAGCGCCCGTTCCTTCTTCACCCGACGACGATGGCAGCGCCGTGATCGCATAGCCTGCGGCCTTCCACAGCGAGCGGCGCGCCGATCACGCTCGAGGTCGCCCTGCTAACCGTCTTATCGCCAACGACGTCGATGATCACGGCGAGCTCGCCCATGGAGGGCACCCAGTGCAGCCCTACACCGTTCCACGTTCGTGCAGCGACAGCGGCTGCACCAGACCAGCCCAGAATACTGCTGCTCCTCGAAGTCGCAGTTCGAGCTGAGAAACATAGGGGCGCCACAGCGGACGGAGACGTCGACGACGCAGCATGCGGCGCAGAGCAGGGGGCGTGGCGCCAGCGGAAGGAGACCGTGTTGGCGTCGTGGATATGGCGGTCGCACAGCAAGCAGAGCCCCACTGTGTCCGCCCGGAAGTATACCACGGCCAGCGCGCGGGAGCATTAGCACTCCGTTGTGGGCACCATGTCGGCGGCAACCCCTAGCACCATGCATGTATTACTCCACGGAGGGAGTATGTAATAGGAGTAGTTTTTATAGTAAACAGATGAAGAATGGCATGTGCATGTGGTTCTTGGCTAGATGCCACTGCACGGAGGATGCGGCGATCCTGTATTTTCATGCAGGTTCATTGCACTCTACGCGTGCGGCAGCTGCGACACCTCGCATCTCGATCGATCCGGGTAAGAGTAATTTGTTCGCCATCTGCCTCTTTGCTATAGGAGCTATGCATATGTTTCATGATCACAGCCTCTCTGAATTTAGAATATATGAATAGACCATGCATGACCGGGTGTATACATCCGTTAGTTCAACTAGCTAGCTAGCTAGCAAGGAAAAAGGCAGAACCAAAAAAGAGATCGCATGCAAGCCTTTGTTCAGGTGTGTCTGTAGCTCGGTGCTTAGCTGTTTTAGCTTTTCCATATACGGTGCAGCCGGTTTCGACTTGCATGTGTATTCTCAATTTAGAATATATGAATGTTTGTCTTCTTGGGAAGTGCCTGTACAAATTTGGATCTGAAGATGCAACTCACGTACTGCAGAAAATTCTCAGTAGTCAGACTTTGTCAAGAGCCGAAGAAGGACCTAGGCACTCACAATTTTGGAACTCCCTCATGGGATTTAAAGACCTGTTATTTTCTTTCTATACAAGGAAAATTGGCATCCCACCAGATTCTTGGAGGATCTGTCGATGGGAGTGGTTTTTCAGCTCTGGGTGCCCCTACACCCCCTATGAGGCTATGAACAGTAAAGTAAAAAAAATCTGAAACTTTGCAATGTCAAATAGATTCAGTGGATTGGCTCCGAACGTCTTGCACATATTAAATTAATTGTTCTTCTGTCACACTTACATGCTTCCAACCACTATTTTAAAAAAAATAAGCACAATTACCTGAGACAGTCCAATATACAAACAAGAATATGAAAAAAACATTAAAAAACTCAACAAGAACTGAGAAATATCTATACACAATATAATAACATAAACTATATGCAATATAATAACATAAACTATCATCTACAAGCAGACACTACTACTTTGTGATTCGGCTCCTAACGTCTTGCACATATTAAATTAATTGTTCTTCTGTTACACTTACATGCTTCCAACCACTATTTTAAACAAAATAAGCACAATTACTTGAGACAGTCCAATATACAGACAATAATATGAAAAAAACGTTAAAAAAACTCAACAACAACTGAGAAATATCTATACACAATACAATAACATAAACTATATGCAATATAATAACATCAACTATCATCTACAAGCAGACACTACTACTATCACAATAAGCGCACTGTGGTTGGCTTACATCGGTTCCCTCTGAGATTGATTTGCTGTATTCAAACGATTGTAACCACACTGGTTAAGCAATAGATCTCTTTTTTCTCGCAAAAAAGAAAAGAAAAGACAATACTACTTTGTGAAGAAGAAAAAAAATCCTTGCCAACATAACAATGCTCAACAAGATCAATTCACAAGGCACACTAAAATGTTGGCAACGATTGAAGGAAATATGCCCTAGAGGCAATAATAAAGTTATTATTTATTTCCTTATATCATGATAAATGTTTATTATTCATGCTAGAATTGTATTAACCGGAAACATAATACATGTGTGAATACATAGACAAACAGAGTGTCACTAGTATGCCTCTACTAGACTAGCTCGTTAATTAAAGATGGTTATGTTTCCTAACCATAGACAAAGGAGTTGTTATTTGATTAACGAGGTCACATCATTAGTTGAATGATCTGATTGACATGACCCATTCCATTAGCTTAGCACCCGATCGTTTAGTATGTTGCTATTGCTTTTCTTCATGACTTATACATGTTCCTATGACTATGAGATTATGCAACTCCCGTTTATCGGAGGAACACTTTGGGTGCTACCAAACGTCACGACGTAACTGGGTGATTATAAAGGAGCATTACAGGTGTCTCCAAAGGTAGATGTTGGGTTGGCGTATTTCGAGATTAGGATTTGTCACTCCGATTGTCGGAGAGGTATCTCTGGGCCCTCTCGGTAATGCACATCACATAAGCCTTGCAAGCATTACAACTAATGAGTTAGTTGTGAGATGATATATTACAGAACGAGTAAAGAGACTTGCCGGTAACGAGATTGAACTAGGTATTGGATACCGACGATCGAATCTCGGGCAAGTAACATACCGATGACAAAGGGAACAACGTATGTTGTTATGCGGTCTGACCGACAAAGATCTTCGTAGAATATGTAGGAGCCAATATGGGCATCCAGGTCCCGCTATTGGTTATTGACCGGAGACATGTCTTGGTCATGTCTACATCATTCTCAAACCCGTAGGGTCCGCACGCTTAAGGTTACGATGACAGTGATATTATGAGTTTATACATTTTTTATGTACCGAAGGTTGTTCGGAGTCCCGGATGTGATCATGGACATGACGAGGAGTCTCTAAATGGTCGAGACGTAAAGGTTGATATATTGGAAGCCTATGTTTGGATATCGGAAGTGTTCCGGATGAAATCGGGATTTTACCGGAGTACCGGGAGGGTTACCGGAACCCCCCGGGAGCTATATGAGCCATAGTGGGCCTTAGTGGAAAAGAGAAGGGGCTGCCCTAGATGGGCTGCGCGCCTCCCCCTTCCCCTAGTCCTATTAGGACTAGGAGAGGTGGCCGGCCCCCTCCTCCTCTTTTCCCCCTCCGCGAATCCTATTCCAACTAGGATTGGGGGGGGATCCTACTCCCAGAGGGAGTAGGACTCTCCTGGCGCACCCCTTGTGGTCGGCCAGCCTCCCCCCTCTAGTCCTTTATATACTGAGGTAGAGGCACCCTAGAACACACAAGTTGGTCCACGTGATATATTCCTTAGCCGTGTGCGGTGCCCCCTACCACCATATTCCTCGATAATACTGTAGCGGAGTTTAGGCGAAGCCCTGCTGCTGTAGTTCATCAAGATCGTCACCACGCCATCGTGCTGACGGAACTCTTCCCCGACACTTTGCTGGATCGGAGTCCGGGGATCATCATCGAGCTGAACGTGTGCTCGAACTCGGAGGTGCCGTAGTTTTGGTGCTTGATCGGTTGGATCATGAAGACATACGACTACTTCCTATACGTCGTGTCAGCGCTTCCGCAGTCGGTCTGCGTTGGGTACGTAGACAACACTCTCCCCTCTCGTTGCTATGCATCACATGATCTTGCGTGTGCGTAGGAATTTTTTTGAAATTACTACGAAACCCAACAGTGGCATCCGAGCCTAGGTTATTTATGTTGATGTAATATGCATGAGTAGAACACAAGTGATTGTGGGCGATATAAGTCATACTGCCTACCAGCATGCCATACTTTGGTTCGGCGGCATTGTTGGACGAGACGACCCGGACCAACCTTACGCGTACGCTTACGCGAGACCGGTTCCCCCGACGTGCTTTGCACACAGGTGGCTTGCGGGCGACTGTCTCTCCAACTTTAGTTGAACCAAGTATGGCTACGCCCGGTCCTTGCGAAGGTTAAAACGGAGTCTATTTGACAAACTATCGTTGTGGTTTTGATGCGTAGGTGAGATTGGTTCTTGCTTAAGCCCATAGCAGCCACGTAAAACTTGCAACAACAAAGTAGAGGACGTCTAACTTGTTTTTGCAGGGCATGTTGTGATGTGATATGGCCAAAGCATGATGCTAAATTTTATTGTATGAGATGATCATGTTTTGTAACCGAGTTATCGGCAACTGGCAGGAGCCATATGGTTGTCGCTTTATTGTATGCAATGCAATCGCGATGTAATGCTTTACTTTATTACTAAGCGGTAGTGATAGTCGTGGAAGCATAAGATTGGCGAGACGACAACGATGCTACGATGGAGATCAAGGTGTCGCGCCGGTGACGATGGTGATCACGACGGTGCTTCGGAGATGGAGATCATAAGCACAAGATGATGATGGCCATATCATATCACTTATATTGATTGCATGTGATGTTTATCTTTTTATGCATCTTATCTTGCTTTGATTGACGGTAGCATTATAAGATGATCTCTCACTAAATTATCAAGAAGTGTTCTCCCTGAGTATGCACCGTTGCCAAAGTTCGTCGTGCCCAGACACCACGTGATGATCGGGTGTGATAAGCTCTACGTCCATCTACAACGGGTGCAAGCCAGTTTTGCACACGTAGAATACTCAGGTTAAACTTGACGAGCCTAGCATATGCAGATATGGCCTCGGAACACGGAGACCGAAAGGTCGAGCGTGAATCATATAGTAGATATGATCAACATAACGATGTTCACCATTGAAAACTACTCCATCTCATGTGATGATTGGTTATGGTTTAGTTGATTTGGATCACGTAATCACTTAGAAGATTAGAGGGATGTCTATCTAAGTGGGAGTTCTTAAGTAATATGATTAATTGAACTTAAATTTATCATGAACTTAGTCCCTGATAGTATCTTGCTTGTTTATGTTGATTGTAGATAGATGGCTCGTGCTGTTGTTGTTTCGTTGAATTTTAATGTGTTCCTTGAGAAAGCAAAGTTGAAAGATGATGGTAGCAATTACACGGACTGGGTCCGTAACTTGAGGATTATCCTCATTGCTGCACAGAAGAATTACGTCCTGGAAGCACCGCTGGGTGCCAGGCCTGCTGCTGGAGCAACACCAGATGTTATGAACGTCTGGCAAAGCAAAGCTGATGACTACTCGATAGTTCAGTGTGCCATGCTTTACGGCTTAGAATCGGGACTTCAACGACGTTTTGAACGTCATGGAGCATATGAGATGTTCCAGGAGTTGAAGTTAATATTTCAAGCAAATGCCTGAATTGAGAGATATGAAGTCTCCAATAAGTTCTATAGCTGTAAGATGGAGGAGAACAGTTCTGTCAGTGAGCATATACTCAAAATGTCTGGGTATAATAATCACTTGATTCAATTGGGAGTTAATCTTCCGGATGATTGCGTCATTGACAGAATTCTCCAATCACTGCCACCAAGCTACAAGAGCTTCGTGATGAACTATAATATGCAAGGGATGAACAAGACTATTCCCGAGCTCTTCGCAATGCTGAAAGCTGCGGAGGTAGAAATCAAGAAGGAGCATCAAGTGTGGATGGTTAACAAAACCACTAGTTTCAAGAAAAAGGGCAAAGGGAAGAAGAAGGGGAACTTCAAGAAGAACAACAAGCAAGTTGCTGCTCAGGAGAAGAAACCCAAGTCTGGACCTAAGCCTAAAACTGAGTGCTTCTACTGCAAGCAGACTGGTCACTGAAAGCGGAACTGCCCCAAGTATTTGGCAGATAAGAAGGATGGCAAGGTGAACAAAGGTATATGTGATATACATGTTATTGATGTGTACCTTACTAGAGCACGCAGTAGCACCTGGGTATTTGATACTGGTTCTGTTGCTAATATTTGCAACTCGAAATAGGGACTACAGAATAAGCGGGCACTAGCAAAGGACGAGGTGACGATGCGCGTGGGAAACGGTTCCAAAGTCGATGTGATCGCGGTCGGCACGCTACCTCTACATCTACCTTCGGGATTAATATTAGACCTAAATAATTATTATTTGGTGTCAGCGTTGAGCATGAACATTATATCTGGATCTTGTTTAATGCGAGACGATTATTCATTTAAATCAGAGAATAATGGTTGTTCTATTTATATGAGTAATATCTTTTATGGTCATGCACCCTTGAAGAGTGGTCTATTCTTATTGAATCTCGATAGTAGTAATACACATATTCATAATGTTGAAGCCAAAAGATGCGGAGTTGATAATGAAAGTGCAACTTATTTGTGGCACTGTCGTTTAGGTCATATCAGTGTAAAGCGCATGAAGAAACTCCATACTGATGGACTTTTGGAACCACTTGATTATGAATCACTTGGTACTTGTGAACCGTGCCTCATGGGCAAGATGACTAAAACACTGTTCTCCGGTACTATGGAGAGAGCAACAGATTTGTTGGAAATCATACATACCGATGTATGTGGTCCGATGAATATTGAGGCTCGTGGCGGATATCGTTATTTTCCCACCTTCACAAATGATTTAAGCAGATATGGGTATATCTACTTAATGAAAAATAAGTCTGAAACATTTGAAAAGTTCAAAGAATTTCAGAGTGAAGTTGAAAATCATCGTAACAAGAAAATAAAGTTTCTGCGATCTGATCGTGGAGGAGAATATTTGAGTTACGAGTTTGGTGTACATTTGAAAAATTGTGGAATAGTTTCGCAACTCACGCCACCCGGAACACCACAGCGTAATGGTGTGTCCGAACGTCGTAATCGTACTTTACTGGATATGGTGCGATCTATGATGTCTCTTACTGATTTACCGCTATCGTTTTGGGGATACGCTCTAGAGACGGACGCATTCACGTTAAATAGGGCACCATCAAAATCCGTTGAGACGACGCCTTATGAACTGTGGTTTGGCAAGAAACCAAAGTTGTCGTTTCTTAAAGTTTGGGGCTGCGATGCTTATGTGAAAAAGCTTCAACCTGATAAGCTCGAACCCAAATCGGAGAAATGTGTCTTCATAGGATACCCAAAGGAGACTGTTGGGTACACCTTCTATCACAGATCCGAAGGCAAGACATTCGTTGCTAAGAATGGATCCTTTCTAGAGAAGGAGTTTCTCTCGAAAGAAGTGAGTGGGAGGAAAGTAGAACTTGACGAGGTAACTGTACCTGCTCCCTTACTGGAAAGTAGTACATCACAGAAAACTGTTTCAGTGACACCTACACCAGTTAGTGAGGAAGCCAATGATAATGATCATGAAACTTTAGATCAAGATACTACTGAACCTTGTAGATCAACCAGAGTAAGATCCGCACCAGAGTGGTACGGTAATCCTGTTCTGGAAGCCATGCTACTAGATCATGATGAACCTACGAACTATGAAGAAGCGATGGTGAGCCCAGATTCCGCAAAGTGGCTTGAAGCCATGAAATCTGAGATGGGATCCATGTATGAGAACAAAGTATGGACTTTGGTTGACTTGCCCGATGATCGGCAAGCAATTGAGAATAAATGGATCTTTAAGAAGAAGACTGACACTGATGGTAATGTTACTGTCTACAAAGCCCGACTTGTCGCAAAAGGTTTTCGGCAAGTTCAAGGGATTGACTACGATGAGACCTTCTCACCCATAGCGATGCTTAAGTCCGTCCGAATCATGTTAGCGATTGCCGCATTTTATGATTATGAAATTTGGCAGATGGATGTCAAAACTGCATTCCTGAATGGATTTCTGGAAGAAGAGTTGTATATGATGCAACCGGAAGGTTTTGTCGATCCAAAGGGAGCTAACAAAGTGTGCAAGCTCCAGCGATCCATTTATGGACTGGTGCAAGCCTCTCGGAGTTGGAATAAACGTTTTGATAGTGTGATCAAAGCATTTGGTTTTATACAGACTTTCGGAGAAGCCTGTATTTACAAGAAAGTGAGTGGGAGCTCTGTAGCATTTCTGATATTATATGTGGATGACATATTGCTGATTGGAAATGATATAGAATTTCTGGATAGCATAAAGGGATACTTGAATAAAAGTTTTTCAATGAAAGACCTCGGTGAAGCTGCTTACATATTAGGCATTAAGATCTATAGAGATAGATCAAGACGCTTAATTGGACTTTCACAAAGCACATACCTTGACAAAATTTTGAAGAAGTTCAAAATGGATCAAGCAAAGAAAGGGTTCTTGCCTGTGTTACAAGGTGTGAAGTTGAGTAAGACTCAATGCCCGACCACTGCAGAAGATAGAGAGAATATGAAAGATGTTCCCTATGCATCAGCCATAGGATCTATCATGTATGCAATGTTGTGTACCAGACCTGATGTGTGCCTTGCTATAAGTTTAGCAGGGAGGTACCAAAGTAATCCAGGAGTGGATCACTGGACAGCGGTCAAGAACATCCTAAAATACCTGAAAAGGACTAAGGATATGTTTCTCGTATATGGAGGTGACAAAGAGCTCACCGTAAAAGGTTACGTTGATGCAAGCTTTGACACTGATCCGGACGATTCTAAATCGCAAACCGGATACGTGTTTACATTAAACGGTGGAGCTGTCAGTTGGTGCAGTTCTAAACAAAGCGTCGTAGCGGGATCTACATGTGAAGCAGAGTACATAGCTGCTTCGGAAGCAGCGAACGAAGGAGTCTGGATGAAGGAATTCATATCCGATCTAGGTGTCATACCTAGTGCATCGGGTCCAATGAAAATCTTTTGTGACAATACTGGTGCAATTGCCTTGGCAACGGAATCCAGATTTCACAAAAGGACCAAACACATCAAGAGATGCTTCAATTCCATCCGGGATCTAGTCCAGGTGGGAGACATAGAGATTTGCAAGATACATACGGGTCTGAATGTTGCAGACCCGTTGACTAAGCCTCTTCCACGAGCAAAACATGATCAGCACCAAGGCTCCATGGGTGTTAGAATCATTACAGTGTAATCTAGATTATTGACTCTAGTGCAAGTGGGAGACTGAAGGAAATATGCCCTAGAGGCAATAATAAAGTTATTATTTATTTCCTTATATCATGATAAATGTTTATTATTCATGCTAGAATTGTATTAACCGGAAACATAATACATGTGTGAATACATAGACAAACAGAGTGTCACTAGTATGCCTCTACTAGACTAGCTCGTTAATCAAAGATGGTTATGTTTCCTAACCATAGACAAAGGAGTTGTTATTTGATTAACGAGGTCACATCATTAGTTGAATGATCTGATTGACATGACCCATTCCATTAGCTTAGCACCCAATCGTTTAGTATGTTGCTATTGCTTTTCTTCATGACTTATACATGTTCCTATGACTATGAGATTATACAACTCCCGTTTACCGGAGGAACACTTTGGGTGCTACCAAACGTCACAACGTAACTGGGTGATTATAAAGGAGCATTACAGGTGTCTCCAAAGGTAGATGTTGGGTTGGCGTATTTCGAGATTAGGATTTGTCACTCCGATTGTCGGAGAGGTATCTCTGGGCCCTCTCGGTAATGCACATCACATAAGCCTTGCAAGCATTACAACTAATGAGTTAGTTGCGAGATGATATATTACAGAACGAGTAAAGAGACTTGCCGGTAACGAGATTGAACTAGGTATTGGATACCGACGATCGAATCTCGGGCAAGTAACATACCGATGACAAAGGGAACAACGTATGTTGTTATGCGGTCTGACCGATAAAGATCTTCGTAGAATATGTAGGAGCCAATATGGGCATCCAGGTCCCGCTATTGGTTATTGACCGGAGACGTGTCTCGGTCATGTCTACATCGTTCTCGAACCCGTAGGGTCCGCACGCTTAAGGTTACGATGACAGTGATATTATGAGTTTATACATTTTTTGATGTACCGAAGGTTGTTCGGAGTCCCGGATGTGATCACGGACATGACGAGGAGTCTCGAAATGGTCGAGACGTAAAGATTGATATATTGGAAGCCTATGTTTGGATATCGGAAGTGTTCCGGATGAAATCGGGATTTTACCGGAGTACCGGGAGGGTTACCGGAACCCCCCGGGAGCTATATGGGCCATAGTGGGCCTTAGTGGAAAAGAGAAGGGGCTGCCCTAGATGGGCTGCGCGCCTCCCCCTTCCTCTAGTCCTATTAGGACTAGGAGAGGTGGTCGGCCCCCTCCTCCTCTTTTCCCCCTCCGCGAATCCTATTCCAACTAGGATTGGGGGGGGGGGGAATCCTACTCCCAGAGGGTGTAGGACTCTCCTGGCGCACCCCTTGTGGCCGGCCAGCCCCCCCCCTCTAGTCCTTTATATACTGAGGTAGAGGCACCCTAGAACACACAAGTTGGTCCACGTGATCTATTCCTTAGCCGTGTGCGGTGCCCCCTGCCACCATATTCCTCGATAATACTGTAGCGGAGTTTAGGCGAAGCCCTGCTGCTGTAGTTCATCAAGATCGTCACCACGCCGTCGTGCTGACGGAACTCTTCCCCGACACTTTGCTGGATCGGAGTCCGGGGATCGTCATCGAGCTGAACGTGTGCTCGAACTCGGAGGTGCCGTGTTTCGGTGCTTGATCGGTTGGATCGTGAAGACGTACGACTACTTCCTCTACGTCGTGTCAGCGCTTCCGCAGTCGGTCTGCGTTGGGTACGTAGACAACACTCTCCCCTCTTGTTGCTATGCATCATATGATCTTGCGTGTGCGTAGGAATTTTTTTGAAATTACTACGAAACCCAACAACGATATGTGGCAATGTTTCGAATATCATACCACTGCATATATATTACCACTTCGCATGTATCCTCAGCGCCCAGATAGCGACGACCCCATTATCACATACACGGGCGCGCACCCTCACCAATCCTTTAGGAGGATATACTAGAATGATCTAATCCACTAGCAATTACTTCTAGCTTATTTATGCAGTGTGTTTGTGTTTTTATATACAGTTCTCTGTTTGCAGTGAACTGTATGTAGATTGAATAACTGGTTTACTTCTGAAGTGTGCTACTTTTAATTTGTACCTTTGTATCCCTACGTTTGCAACATCACAATAGCTTCGTATGTTCGATTTCTTCAATGTCTCTATATATTATTCTAAGATTAAATCAGCGTGCACTGATCCACTCTTGAATCAGTAGATTGCACATTTGCGAGTGATCATCGAGCGCGGCGTGCCGCCGCGCGGGTTAGGCTAGTAATGCTCTATTTGTCTATGGGTTCTCCTTCCATCTCCACCTAAGATGTGTCTCAATCACTTTACCTCACTAAGACTTCTTTTCCTATGGACATCAAATATACATACAACAATCACACGACAAGGTTACATAGTTGTCATTCCATCTCTTCTTCCACAAGCCCTTCCACTTAAACTCTTTTGGTCATTGTTGCTCCGTCGTCACCCTGTTCCAAATCTCCCTATGTTACCATCCGGGTCCAAATACACCCATTTTTTCTCCAAGTTTATCAGTTTGTCTTATCAAGTTTGTACTTTCAGCCTCAAAAAGTTCATTGTTCGGAATGAGGAGGGTTTTCAGAGTTCAATTGTCTGAAAGAGAACACAACACATTGATACAGATTCATGATGAACAAGACTCAGTGTTATTTATAACGATGAATACCAACACAAGGTAAGTTATTCGATGGAGTAGCTACATTGTTGTGTTTGTCAAAAAAAGGTCTAAGAGCATCTCCAAAGTGGACTACTAATGTTTCCAACTCCAGAACATAAGAACTTCTTCCTACAATGTTGAAGCAGGCACCAAACCCTGCAATATGAGCATCAAAACATATGCCAAACATGTCTCTTTTCAGATTTGTTGTCAGAAAGAAAGCAAGTGACCGATTACTGTTTTTATTGATGCTTCCAACTCCAAACCACAATAACATCTTCCTACAACGTTGAATCAGTTGCTAATCTCTGAAATATGGGCATCGAAACATAAACAAAGGACAAATAAAAATGCAGAGTAAAGGCAGAGTGTATACATCGTACGCGCGTGCCATCTAATGATCTGGTACATGGATAGAGAGACCATTCAGGACACTGCAAGCAAGATGAGTATTCCGTCTAAACTATGATAAATGATTTGGGCAACAGTAAATGGAATAGGAATGCAATCTTACTTTTCATTGATCCCATTCATGTGACCAAAATAAGAAATAGCTGGGAAATTGATTTTGTGGCAGTAGCATATGCGCCCCAATGGTGCCTTGCATCCAAATGCACCCAGAAATAATTATAGGAAATTAGCATGAATATATCAGAACCAAATGTATGTACATATAGTTATAGTGCTGCCACAAGCAAGGTCCATCTACGTACAGAAGTCCATTATGATTCCCAGCCGGAAATCGCCCGGCTGCGGAAGCAGCCCCTCCACCCTGGAACCCCCGACGAAGTGTTCGAGATCCGCAGGAAGTGCGATTATGTGGTGGAGGAGAAAGCTGCTGAACTCTCCCGATGGCGGGCGGCGGCTGATGAAAAGGTGGCTGAACTCAACAGGGAGATCACGGAGCTGCTCAGGACGATCCGGAAGGAAAACGAACTCTGAGCTGTTCTTCCAGGTCGAGGAGCAGAATGTCCATGAAGTTCAGAACAGATGGTGGTAGATCTTAGGAGGGGAGGGGACATGCAGATTTATAGTATTTTTTACTAGTTAATTGTCATGTAAACGTATTTTTATTGTCATGTACTTAATAGTGTATAATCTATATCCTTAGAATCCTCCTCACACCTAGCGGCATTGCCAACTTTTGTACCCTTAATAAATCACAGCTTTGGTGGTTTTCCTCTCGAGTTGTTTTTGTCAAAGTTTTGGATGTAGTTGGGACCCCTACTCGTTTCAAGAGGAAACTTTGAGAAAGAATACAAAAGGAAAGCCAACACAGAAGAGCAGAAAGAGGAAGAAGAACCTCGCTCTCCGCATCATCGGGGCACTCTGGGACCTCTGCGAACACTTCTGGGATCATCTGAAACACTTTCAGAATCCTTCACTCTCATAGTACTTCTACACGCCGCTAGTCTTTGATATGCGAACATGTCTGGAACACTTTTTGGTCAATAGTTATTAGTGGATCAGGCATCCATAATCATTCCCACATATCAGCAGAGATCTTTATCGAGCAAATCTTCCGTTACCGTATAAACTTCCCTTTACTTCATGATATGTTACAAAATCTAAGGCGAGAATTTTATGGTATACCCATGATCAACACACCGATCACTATTCCTATAGTTATCCTCGTTACTGGTTTGTACTCTTTTCTCGTATTCTTGTGTCCCATGTGTTGGTGTGAAATCCGGCATATCTCGTATGTCGGTGTACTAGAATAGGGGTACCCTAGTACCCCGAACTTGTGCACGGGCAGTTGCAGCACCCCGCGGCAAAGGCTTGCCGGGCGAACGCCAAAGACCCTCCAAGGTTCCCTTGGAGCCATTCAAGAACAAAGTATTTAAGCTCAGGATACAAGGCCCCGGCAAGAGGAGCTTGCCGGGAAGGCCAACCGAGGCACTCTAAGGAACTTGCCGCGACACGCCACGCGCTCCGGCAAGGCGACAAGGCCCCGACAAGAGGAGCTTGCCGGGAAGACTAAACAAGGTACCTCGAAGCCCGGCGAGCGACAAGCCTCCGGGCCCGACAAGATAGCAGCAGCGGCAAGGTGCTTGCCGCAGCAGGCGGCCACTCTGCGCCTACGCTCCAGCGCATCCACCAACGTGTCGCTCTGGGGGGCTCTCCAGGCGCGCGTGGCGGGAGGCTGTGCAGCCAGCGGTGCGCAGTGGCATGCGAAGCTGACAAGATCGCCATCGTGGCGAACGGTGGCGCCCCTAACGGTCCTTTTCTGCACTGTTCGGGCGACTCAGACGGGCATTTAATGCCCTTGTCCCCTGCTGTCAGGGTTAGGTAGGGCGCACTGTACAAGCAACTGTATCACCTACCTTGCTTTTTACGTTTGTGCCCTTCTCTGCGTTGCCACCTGTCGGTGACCCCTTTAGCATATAAAAGGAGGCCCATGCGCAACGTAGGGGGGGTTCGGGGGGTTCGGAGGTTCGAAGGTTGGATGACTTCGACTCATTCGTAGCCCAGAAAACATGATACTCTCTCGCTCAAGAGCAAGAACATCAGATAATACAACCAGACAAGCAGCAGTAGGAGTGTTATATCCCCGGAGAGCTCCGAAGCTGGGTAAACCGCTCGTGTGCTTCGCCTCGATCTGCTCTTCGTGCAACCTCCGCCCCCCACCGAACCGAAAGGGGCCCGGTCCACCGGCCCCATAGGTGAGATGTCGGGGGAAACCGACAGGAGCCCCCGGGCCTGGGCCAGACACGGTGCCGAGCGCTGTT
Organism: Triticum aestivum; assembly: GCF_018294505.1. Classification (NCBI taxonomy): domain Eukaryota; kingdom Viridiplantae; phylum Streptophyta; class Magnoliopsida; order Poales; family Poaceae; genus Triticum; species Triticum aestivum. Next base: position 49,241,565 of record NC_057803.1, read on the forward strand.
GGGCCAGGCCCAAGACAGGGCACGGGCATACACGGGCTGGGCTACACCAAATCTCGCTCCGTATCCACCGCGCTCCCCCATAACGACACGCGTTGAATGCGGCATCGTGGGGGAGATCGTGGGTGGTTGTTTATTTGGAAGGCCGAAACGTCCGCCCCGTCCCTCTTTATAAGCAGAGGAAACAGGGGCAGTTCGTTCCCCCTCGCTGGTTGCTGCTACTCCTTCTTCACAAACTCCGCCACTCCCCCCTTCTTCTCGAAGCCGAGAGAGCAGCGCTCCGCCCCTCCCATTTTCACCAGCATCTCCACGCCGTTGACCTCCCTCACCACCTCCGCCATGGGCCCGAAAGCCGACAAGGGAAAGGGTGTGAAGTCGGCCGAGGCGCAGCGGCTCGCGGCGTTGCGGAAGGAGCGGGCGATCTTCACCCCCCAGCTCGGCGTGCAGGAGCTTAGGGAGTACTTCTACCTCTTTTGGGCGACGGAGACGCGTGCGCATCCGCGCACGAGGGTACTTCCGGCCGCTGCCTTGGAGTTGGCTCCAAATGGGTACCCGTTCTTCCCGCTATTCTTCTATTGCGGACTCTTCCCGCCCTTTTCGGAGTTCTTCTGTGACATTATGAACACATATGGCTTCCGCCTCCTTGACTTCACCCCCAATGCTGTCCTGACCATGGCAGTTTTCGCACACTTGTGCGAAAACTTTGTCGGAGTCCACCCTAGTGTTGCCCTTTTCCGCCACTACTTCATGCCTCGGGTAGAGAGAGGAGAGCCGCTTGCCGGAGGGATTGCCTGGGTCTCGAGAGTCGGCAAGAAGGAGGCGTACTTGGATGGTGAGCTCCGCAGCAAGTGGGAGGAGTGGAGAGCGGAGTGGTGCTGGATCGTCGAGGAGAATCCGCAGCCCTTCACCGCCGTGCGCCAAACTCCAATAGTGCGCGGCAATGACTGGAGCAACGTGGCCCTGGAAGACAAGAGGCTGAAGATCGCCATCACTAGGATTCTTCGCCTCAGGCTTGCCGGGCTCACTGTAGGTGCTGTCGGGGCAGATTTCCTCCGCCGCCGCATTGCCCCCCTGCAGGAGAGGGGGAGGCCCGCCTGGGAGTTCAAGAACTCGGCGGACATCATGAGACTGCGGCCGGGCCTCAACTACAACTTCACCGTCTTGGAGTTGGACGCAATGCTCTTGGAGTTATTCAAACGCGACCCCCAGCACCCATTCACTCTGCCGAGGGGCGTAGTTCCTTTGTGCAATAACTCTTCGCTTGACCGGATCCGCGCCATGATGCCGTTGTGCGATTCACACGGAATCGTTCCAACTTGGCAAGAGCCTGCGGATGACGTCGTGCAAGCGTTCTTCGACACCTCGGAGGAAGTGCCGGTCCGTGCTGACGAGCAGAAGAGCCTCACCCGTGACACTACCGATGAGGAGCTGCAGCTCATCGCTACTAGGGCGGAAGAGGCTGCGGCCGCAGCTGCCGCGGGCGCATTCGGGTTCACCGTGGAGGAGGCGGAGGCTGCAGAGGCGGTAAACCTTGCCGAGCGCGCGGAGTTCATGGGCGAGGAGGAGCCTGCCGGTTCCGAAGCCGAGCCAAGCGAGGCCGGCGAGGAGGAGGCTGAGCCTTCAGAGAACTTGCCGCAGGCGGAGCCCTCGGCCCCGCCAAGAAGGCGCCTTCGCAGGGCCGGGGACGCAGCGGGGCGGCAGCCGGCTCCACAGCCACCGAGCCGCGCGACGCGCTCTACCGCGGCAAGCAATGTTGCCGCGGGAGCGCCTCACGCAACAGCGGCAACTGGAGCGGGATCTTCCCGGGCCACCGCCACTGCCCCCGCCAAGCGGGCAAGGGATCCTACTCCTCCACCTCGCCGCACAGGAGGAGGGCCGGACTTTGATCTTTCCGCGCTCAGCTCCGACGAGGAGGAAGAAGAGTAAGTTTTTTTGGTGCTCTTGTAGTTCTTCAATCTTGCTGTTTATATCTTGTATCTGACTTGCTCCAATCTGGGCTTCTTTCTTTTCAGGACGCTGGCCCAGAGAGCGGCGAAGAGGGCCAAGGCCGCGGTGATCGTCATCGAAGATGACCCCACCTTGTCGATAGGGGGTGGGTCCGAGATCACCTTGACGGACCCGGCAATCACTCCTCAAAGCAGCCCCCAGCGCAGCCCCCGGCATAAGTTCATAGTTTAACCTTCTGCTGCCGGGTGCGCTTGAGTGCTTTTTCCTTTGTTGATATCTTGCTTGTTGACTTGTGCAGGAGCAGAGCAGCCTCATCAGGAGCGCCCGGAGGCCGGTCCCGAAGTGCCACCTGCTTCGACTGCGCCGCCAAGGGAGGAGTCCCCGGCAAGGGAGCGCTCTCCGGCAAGGGGGGACTCTCCGGCAAGGGACGGCACTGCTGATCCTGCGGCGACCGAGGCCGCAACTGAAGATCTTAGCGCAGGTAATCCACTTGCCCAGAAACTTTCCCTTGGGTTCTGCTTCTTCCGTTTTTCCTTTCTTGGATTTTCGATTGATTTTCCTCCCTTCTTCGTTCTTCAGACCCATCTACGGCTGAGCCAATGGAGACAGAGGGTGCCGGCGAGGAAGGTGCCGGTGCTGATGTGACCGCCGGCGAGGAGGCCGCCGGGGTTGCTGCTGCGGAAGCCGGCGAGGGGTCGGGCGATCGCACTGACGACCCTGAGGCCGCAGGAGCGCCAGGCGCTGCGCCGACCGCCGATCCCTCTGCCGCTTCTGCGGAGCCGGGTTCCGAGGAGCCCCAGTCCGGCGCCTATTTGAAGGTCGGCGATGACATCTTCATCAAGCTACCATGGGCGTCGAGCTCCAGGGCGCCGGCCGAGGGGGAGACTTTTGACGGGGAGGTGCTCGCCTCTGCTGGACTGTCATTGGTTGACGCGCCCGGCAGCAGCAACGGCGAGCCTGAGGAGGAGCAGCTGCTGCGGAAGCTGCTGTCACTCTACCGCACCCGGCAAGCCAAGCTGGCTTCCTGGGAAGCGCTTGTCACGAAGGCGGGAGTGGACATGGAGAAGCGCGCGGAGGAGCTCCGGGGCCAAAATCAAGAAGCTCTCCGGTCTCTGGCGCAGGAGCAGGAGCGACTCGACGAGGAGCGCACGGCCTTCCTTCTCGAGAAGGCTGAAGCTGAGGAGGAGCAAAGGCTGGCCGCCGAGAAGCAGTCCGCGCGGGAAGGAGAACTAGTGCAGCGGAAGGCCCACCTCGACAGCTACGAGGAAGAGCTCGCCGAGCGTGAGCGAGCACTTGGCGGGGCGCTCAAGGAGGCAAAGGACGCCGCGGCAACTGCAGAGGCCGCCAAGAAAGAGCTAGAGGAGAAAGGTGGCGCAGCTGGAGGCCGACATTGGGAAGAGCGGCGAGGAGCTTGCCGTGCTCAAGCGTGAGCGCGAGAAGGATGCTGCCGCCCATGGTGAGCTGCAAGGCCTTCTCGCTGAGAGGGGCAAGGAGTTCAGCACCGCCAAGGATTCCAAAGCAGACCTGGAGCTGAAGCTGGCCACGCTGACGCAGACGCTAGAGGCCGCCAAGGAGCGGGAGAAGACCTTGTCGGAGAAGGTCAAGGCTGACGCGGCGCTGCTGGAGAGCATTGCAGTCACCCAGAACTCGTTCAGAGACACTGTGGAGCACTGGACCGAGGGTCTGGTGAACATTGCCGCGGTCATCAACGAGGAGCTGGCGCAGCTGGGGATGGAGGACTTTGGGTATCCTTCCGACGAGAGTCTTCAACCCAGCACCAAGCTCAGCCTGTTCTTCAAGGGCGTGGCGACGACACTCCAGCGGCTCCGGGAGAGGATCCCGAAGCAGCTGGCCGACGAGTCGCGCAAAATCTACGCTGGGGTTCTCCAGAAGGTGCTGATGAAGGTGGCCTTCCGCAATCCAGGCCTCAGCTTCACCAACGTCCTCAGGTCCTTGCCACCTGACGCCGATCTGGACGCACTCAAGGCCCTTGTCGCACCCATTGTGGACAAGGTGAGCGAGATCAAGAGAGTCGAGGGCGGACGCGTAGATTAGGCTGCCCATTTCTTCTTTTCCCTTGTCGCTGCTAATCATGTTATGAAAATAGTCTATTAGAGCTGCGACAAGTTATCTTGTAATATAACTTTATTTCTGTTATCAATTGCAATGTTATTTCCTCTACTAGATTCCTTCCTTTGTATGTTTTTACCCTACGCTTCTAGGGAACTTGTCGACGCAGGCGCCCGAGCCGCGAGCGCTAAGTGCGGAACTTCAGCAGCCTGCTGGCGGCGCTGCTTCCGACAAGAAACCTTGTCGCGACTAGTTGCAGCACGCTTAAGCTGTTGAGCGGACTCGAAACAAAGTAAGGGCGCAACTAGCCACGAGTAGGTTCCTCCACGCACAGGTTTTTCATACAAAGCAGGGTCGTTCGAGGAAGATAACTCAAAAATTTTAAAAAGTGATTGCTCAAACTTTGGCAACTTAGCTTTTCTGTCATTTGCTTCCCGATAAGGCAAGTCTTTGCTTGAACGACGCCTGGCCCATACCACAATCTTCTCCTTCCTCCCCCGGCAAACTTGTGCGCGAGAGAACCTTCTTTTCCTTTAAAAGAAAAAGAAAAAAGAGAAAAAAAATATGGAGCTCTTCGGCTCGTTGCTGCTTACCGGATGTAGGTGCTGCACAAAGTGTCAGATAATCGCATGCAAGAAAGGAACTAACACATGAAATGGATAAGCTGTGCGGAGCACATGGGGTTTTACTTATGCACGGGATCTGCGCCCGGCTTTGTACAAAGGATTACATGCAACAGCGGCAAGACTTGTACAAAAGGTGGTTGCCGGAACGGGTTCCGACAACCGCGCCCTATGGAAAAAACTTACGAAGATGTTCTATGTTCCAGGAGTTGCTCACCGGAATGCCATCTTCGGTCTCAAGGCGGACATCGCCGGGCCTTGTGACTCGTTTCACCCTATAGGGGCCTTCCCACTTCGGCGTCAACTTGTTGGAATTCTTGGCGGACTGAACGCGCCGAAGAACAAGATCGCCTTCCTCGAAGCTTCTGGCTTTAACTTTGCGGCTATGATAGCGGCGCAAAGCTTGCTGGTATCGAGCAGCTCGTACAGCAGCCTGAAGACGATCTTCCTAAAGGAGCAGCGCGTCGTCTTGCCGCAGCTGTTCTTGCTCAAGCTCATTATAAGCGAGCACTCGAGGCGATCCGTATGCGAGTTCCGTGGGGAGAACTGCCTCTGCTCCATAGACTAGAGCGAAAGGTGTCTGGTCAGTGGCTCGATTTGGCGTCGTTCTGATCGACCAAAGAACCACCGGCAGCTCCTCGATCCAGTTTCTTCCGCATTTGCGCAGCCTGTCGAAAGTTCTACTCTTGAGCCCGCGCAGCACTTCAGCATTTGCCCTCTCCGCTTGACCGTTGCTTCTAGGATGAGCAACAAAAGCGAAGCAGACCTTGGCGCCAAGGTCTTGGACGTACTGCATGAAGGTGCGGCTCGTGAATTGCGTGCCGTTGTCGGTGATGATCCTGTTAGGGATCCCGAAACGGCAAACAATCGACCTGAAGAACTTGACTGCTGACTGTGCTGTCACCTTCCTCACTGGCTGCACTTTCGGCCACTTTGTGAACTTGTCGATTGCGACGTACAAGTACTCAAAGCCCCCGACAGCTCGGGGGAAGGGGCCGAGGATATCGAGCCCCCAGACCGAAAATGGCCAGGATAAAGGGATCGTCTGGAGAGCTTGAGCTGGCTGGCGTATGTGTTTGGAGTGGAACTGGCACGCTTCACACTTGGTTACTTGTGCAGTTGCATCCTGGAGGGCTGTCGGCCAAAAGAAACCTTGCCGGAAAGCTTTGCCGGCAAGTGCTCTTGCGCCAATGTGGTGGCCACATATGCCTCCATGTATCTCCGCCAACAGCTTTTGTCCATCTTCCCGGCGAATACACTTCAATTTCACACCGTTGAGTCTTCTTCTGTACAGTATGCCATCGACAAACTGGTACATACTTGACTGCCGGGCTACTCTTTCCGCTTCTTCTTGTTCTTCGGGAAGTTCTCCTGTCTGAAGGAAATGGACAATCTGTTGTGCCCATGCTGGAGCTTGCGGCTCGACAACAAGGACTAAAGGCATATCTGCTGCTGCGGGAACATCCGCTTCTACGGCAAGGACTTGCGGCCCTGCCGGAGCTTGATGTTCCCCGGCAAGCTTGCCGGAGCAAAACTTGTCGGGAGCGTCTGCTTCAACGGAACAAACCATAAGGCTTGCCGGAGCAGACAACCCCTCAGCATCCTTGGTGTTGATTTTGTGGACTTTCTTGGCGGCGGCTTCAGGGAGCTCTGCCGGAAAGTAGTCACCAGAAATCAACTTCCTCTTCTTGCTTTGTCCAGTTGATGGTGTTACGGATGGTTGAGTCAACTTAAGCACAAAGATCCCTGGTTCCACAGGTAACTTTAGTGCGGCGCGCTTTGACAAGCCATCAGCAATGTCATTCTGAGCTCTTGGGATATGCTCCATCTGTAGGCCGTCAAAGTGCTCTTCTAGCTTCCTCACTTCATCAACATACGCTTCCATCAACGGACTCTGGTAGTTCTTGTTCACTCGTCGGATGACAAGCTGTGAGTCACCCCTGACAATAAGCTTCTTGATCCCAAGGTCTGCTGCAATTCTGAGACCGGCAAGCAATCCTTCATACTCTGCAGTATTGTTGGTTGCTTGCTCTTTGGGAAAGTGCATCTGGACTACGTACTTGAGGTGCTCTCCGGTGGGTGCGATAAGCAGCACGCCTGCACCGGCGCCTTGCAGCGAGAAGGCACCATCAAAGTACATCAGCCACTCTTTGCTTGCCTCTTTGACGGGGATGCTTGTTTCTGGAATTTCTTCATCTGGGGTTGGCGTCCACTCTGCTATGAACTCTGCCAATGCTCTGCTTTGGATAGTTGAGATGCTCTCAAACTTGAGGCCAAAGCTTGACAGTTCCAGCGCCCACTCGACAATCCTGCCTATTGCTTCTGGATTTTGCAGTATCCTCTTCAGCGGAAAGCGAGTGACGACTGTGATCTCATGTGCTTGGAAGTAATGGCGCAGCTTTCTCGAGGCCATGAGAAGGCCGAAAAGCAACTTCTACACACCAGAGTACCTTGACCTAGCCCCCTGCAGAAGGGAACTGACAAAGTAAACTGGGCGCTGCACCATTCTTTTCTGCATCTTGTCGTGCTCCTGCGCAGATCCATCTTTGTCGGGACTAGAGCTTGTCGGCGAAGCCCCCTGCTTGTCGCTGGATGCATCTGCCATGGTTGCCAGCTCATCATTTGCCTCTCTCTCCGCCACTAACGCAGCACTAACCACTTGATTAGTTGCCGCTATATACAGCAGCAACTTCTCTTGCGGCTTAGGTGCGACAAGTGTTGGAGTGGAGGACAGGTATCTTTTCAAGTCCTGCAGCGCAGCCTCCGCCTCCGGAGTCCATTTCATCGGACCTGCCTTCTTCAAAATTTTGAAAAATGGCAGGGCGCGTTCAGCAGATCTAGAGATAAACCCGCTGAGAGCAGCCACGCAACCGGCAAGTCTTCGTACATCCTTGACGCGCTTTGGTGCTTCGATTTGCTCAATGGCTTTGATCTTGTCGGGATTGGCTTCAATTCCCTGCTGAGACACGAAGAACCCGAGAAGCTTGCCGGAGGGGACTCCAAACACACACTTCTCGGGGTTGAGCTTGAGGTTGATCTTGCGCAGATTTGCAAATGTCTCGTCTAAATCTTGAATTGGGGTTGCCCTGTTCTTGCTCTTGACCACTATGTCATCCATGTAGGCTTCCACATTTCTGTGCATCTGCGGTTCAAAAGCGTGGTGGACTACCCTTGCGAATGTAGAACCAACATTCTTCAAATCGAAAGGCATCCGTACGAAGCAATACGTGCCACACGGGGTGATAAATGCAGTTTTCTCTTCGTCTTCTTCTGCCATGAAGATCTGATGGTATCCTGAGTATGCATCAAGAAATGAAAGCAAATCACATCCGACCGTGGAGTCAACAATCTGGTCAATACGTGGCAAGGGAAATGGGTCTTTGGGACAAGCTTTATTAACATCAGTGAAGTCAATACAAAGTCTCCATTTCCCGTTAGCCTTGCGCACAACAACAGGATTGGCCAACCACGTGGGATGGAGTACTCCTCTGACAAGGCCTGCTGCTTCCAACTTCTTGATTTCTTCTGCGATGAATTCTTGGCGCTCTACTGCCTGCTTCCTGACTCTCTGCTTGACGGCCCGCGCATGAGGACAGACGGCAAGGTGGTGCTCAATTACTTTCCTGGGAACACTGGGGATATCAGACGGTTGCCACGCAAACACGTCGACATTCGCCCGCAGGAAAGCAACGAGCGCGCTTTCCTATTTGGGGTTAAGACTGGCGCTGATAGTAAATGTACAACCAGTGCCATCCTCCTTGGCGGACACCTTCTTGGTCTCAGGTGGAGCTGCCATTGCCTTCTTACACTTGCCGGTGGAGCTCAATGGTGCGTCCTCGACGGTAGCGCAGCACTCCGAAGAGGTGCGCTTGCCGGAGTGGGCATCAGAGCTCTTGCCGGACTTGGTCTTCTTCTTCCCCCCGGGAGCTTCAGCGGCAAATGTCCTTCGTTCTGCTGCGGCTGCGGCTTCCCGGTAGATCTTGTCGGCGCAGATAAGAGCATCCTTCTTGTCGCTAGGGACATAGATGACACTTATTGGGCCTGGCATTTTCAGTACGTTGTACGCATAGTGAGAGGCTGCCATGAACTTGGCGAGTGCCGGACGGCCAAGGATTCCATTGTAAGATAATGGAAAGTCGGCAACGTCAAATGTGACCCTCTCAGTCCTGAAGTTCAGCTCACTGCCAAATGTTACCGGCAATGTGATTTTTCCCTTCGGCTTGCTCCTTCCTGGGTTGATTCCTTGAAATGTACCGGTCTCTTCGAGCTCACTGTCAGGGATCTGGAGTTTCTGGAGCACCGCGGAGGAGATCAGATTCAAGCCGGCCCCGCCGTCAACTAGCATCTTAGTGACCTTGAGGTTGCGGATTGTTGGTGAAACCAACATCGGCAAGCACCTGACCGCAGTTATGCGATCAGGGTGGTCCTCAATATCAAAGATGATAGGCGTGCTGGACCATTTCAGAGGCTTGCGTGACTCGACGGGTGGTTCTGCTGCATTAACTTCTCGCACCCACTGCTTGAGCTGGCGGTGCGAGGCATGCAGAGAAGCACCACCGTCAACGCACAGGACCTCTGTGGCTTTCTGGAACTCCTGCTCATCAGTCTCCTCATCATCCATGTCTTCATCGTCGTCGTCACCTTCATCCTTGTCGCGGCCGCGAGGAGGTCGGTCCCCTTGCCACTGCTTGGCTTTGCCGCGGCGTCCTCCTCGTCCGGGGCGTTTCTTGCCGGATCCACCAGCTCCTTCCTGGGCCTTCTCCTTGTCGCGCCGCTCGTATTCAGCTTTCTGTTGCTCAACAAGCTGCTCGACTTTCTTACAGTTCTGGAGATCATGGACCTTGGTGCGGTGAATCTTGCAATACTGCTTGTTGGTGCCGTCCTGCTTGTCGGCGACCGCCACCTCCGCGGCAACCTCCTTGCCGGAGTCACCAGCTTTGGCCTCCTTGGCGCCACCACCGTTGCCGGACTGCTCAACAACTAGCACCTCTTTACTTTTCCTCCTTCTGTTGTTCCGCCGCCGATTTTTCCTTGTCGGGGCAGCATCTTCACTGTCAGATCCCCCCGCTCCTATATTTTCTCCGGGGAGTCTCCTCCCTTCCTCAGCACGCGCACACTTGTCGGCCAGTGCATATAACTCACTGACGTCCCTGATCTTGCACATCGCCATTTCCTCCCGCATCCCGCGGTTTCGCACATTCTGATGGAACGCGCTGATCACCGCGGCAGGGTGGACATCTGGGATGTTGTGCTGCACACTGCTGAATCTCTGAATGTACTTGCGTAAGGGCTCTCCTTCCTTCTGGGCGAGCAAATGAAGATCACTCTCCTGGCCATGAGGCTTGTGTCCGCCGGTGAAGGCGCCGACAAACTGATGGCACAGATCAGCCCAAGAGGATATGGAGTTGTCCGGCAAGTGCATGAGCCAGGATCTGACGTTGGGCTTGAGCACCAGCGGGAAGTAGTTGGCAAGGATCTTGTCATCTCGTCCCCCGGCAGCTTGTACCGCAATGGTGTAGATGCTGAGGAACTCTGACGGATGCGTCTTGCCGTCGTACTTCTCCGGTACGTCTGGCTTGAAGTTCTTTGTGCTGGGCCACTGGACTTGCCGCAGCTCACGAGTGAACGCAGGGCAACCTACCGCGTACGGCAGATCACCTGGTTCCCCTGGCGCATGCATGTCAACAGAGGGCCCAGCGCGCTTGTCGGATTGACGTCGCGCTTCTCTTCGGCGCTCGATGCGGGTTCGAGCGTCTTCTTGTTGTCGATCATGAAGAACTTGGCGCTGATCGCGACGAGCTCGTGGATCCGACGATGCAGTGGAGTCGCTGTCGAGGTGGATCCGGCGAGTCGGCGATCTTGGCCTTCGGGGCGGTGATTGCATGGTAGTTGCACCTCCACCCGTTTCGTCGCCACCGGCTCGCACCTGGCAACCCTGCCGCGGCGGTGACCCGCTCGGCCGCCGTGGAGTGTCGCCATTGGCGTAGCCGATGAGATTCTGAATGGTGGCCCTCCATTCGTCGATCTTGTCCGACGTCGGAGGGTAATCTAGGAGAAGTTGAGCTCGCGCCAAAGCTTCTGCTGGAGTGGTGGGTGGCAGTGGCGGACGGCGCGAGGAGCGGGACGTGCTCGAACTTCTAACTATGTTAGAAGGAGCAGTATCCCGTCCAGGCGACCGTGCCCCGCTCGTGCCAGCATGCTGGCGTGCGTGCTGGTCTTGAGCGCCCCGAGATCCACCAGCTTGGCCTTGGTCTATCATGCGCATGGTGCTGCGAGCGCCATGGTGCTGTTGATCTTGCGCCTCCTGAGAGTGGCGCGGAACATGTACAGTCGCCGAGGTTTGTGCAGCCTTGTCCTTGGACTTGGCAGCACTGTGAGCACCCTCATCGACGGCTGTTCTTCCGCCGGCGTCCACTCCACCACCCGTTTGCTCCAACGGTGGCGAAAACGACGTGGACGGAGCAGCTGCCGCCGAAGTCTTCTTCTTCGGTGGCATGTTGATGAAGGGAATGAAGATCTAGCTCGTGTGAACACCGGATCAGGTTCACACAATCTCGACGCCCCCGACCTGGCGCGCCAAAGATGTCGGGGGAAACTGACCCACGAACACCTATGGGGCCGGCGGACCGGGCCCCTTTCGGTTCGGTGGGGGGCGGAGGTTGCACGAAGAGCAGATCGAGGCGAAGCACACGAGCGGTTTACCCAGCTTCGGAGCTCTCCGGGGAGATAACACTCCTACTGCTGCTTGTCTGGTTGTATTATCTGATGTTCTTGCTCTCGAGCGAGAGAGTATCATGTTTTCTGGGCTATGAATGAGTCGAAGTCATCCAACCTTCGAACCTCCGAACCCCCCGACCCCCCCCTACGTTGCGCATGGGCCTCCTTTTATATGCTAAAGGGGTCACCGACAGGTGGCAACGCAGAGAAGGGCACAAACGTAAAAAGCGAGGTAGGTGATACAATTGCTTGTACAGTGCGCCCTACCTAACCCTGACGGCAGGGGACAAGGGCATTAAATGCCCGTCTGAGTCGCCCGAACAGTGCAGAAAAGGACCGTTAGGGGCCCCACCGTTCGCCACGATGGCGATCTTGTCAGCTTCGCATGCCACTGCGCACCGCTGGCTACACAGCCTCCCGCCACGTGCGCCTGGAGAGGCCCCCAGAGCGACACGTTGGTGGATGCGCTGGAGCGTGGGCGCAGAGTGGCCGCCTGCCGCGGCAAGCGCCTTGCCGCTGCTGCTATCTTGTCGGGCCCGGAGGCTTGTCGCTCGCCGGGCTTCGAGGTACCTTGTTTAGTCTTCCCGGCAAGCTCCTCTTGCCAGGGCCTTGTCGCCTTGCCGGAGCGCGTGGCGCGTCGCGGCAAGTTCCTTAGAGTGCCTCGGTTGGCCTTCCCGGCAAGCTCCTCTTGCCGGGGCCTTGTATCCTGAGCTTAAATACTTTGTTCTTGAATGGCTCCAAGGGAACCTTGGAGGGTCTTTGGCGTTCGCCCGGCAAGCCTTTGCCGCGGGGTGCTGCAACTGCCCGTGCACAAGTTCGGGGTACTAGGGTACCCCTATTCTAGTACACTGACATCGTAGTAGGGGTCCTAAGCTAGGCGTTTTGGAGTGATGGTAACATGGACACGGGATTTTACCCAGGTTCGGGCTCTCTCTAAGAGATAATACCCTATGTCCAACGTGATGAGTACCCTTTAGTCCGGGACACCCTCACCATGACTAACAACTTATTCATTGTGCTGGCCAAGTGATGATGAACATCAAATACCGAGTGGGCCCAGAGTGTATCTCTTCATCATTGAAGGAGCAAATTTATGTCTTGACATATCGAACATTGTATCATACTTTTACGGATACCCTAAAACTATCTTTATAATCACCCAGCTATAGAGTAACGTTTGGCAACCCCGAAGTAACCATGCGACATTCGGGTATATGATATCTCATTGTATAAAGACGCAAGTAACCATAACACTTTATACGAAAATACCGACAACATGCCGACGACGTGGTCTCGCAGTATTTCATAAATTAGGTCTATCCAACACCGTGCAAATAGGTTTTCCTCTGAATCTCATATTCAAGAACCATTTCAATCGTAGCACATAAATATAAACTTAATTATGAGCATTCAAATAGAATAATAACAACTTATTATTGCCTTCGGGACATATTTCCAACAACACCAAGTGTAGAAGAGCTCTACTACCAAGATGGGCACAAGAAAAAGCACTTTGGATTGACATCTGTTCATGCACATATGCTTCATGAGAGATTCATCAACAAGTTCCAAACACATCGTGACATGGTATAGTCAATGTGCGGGTGTCTCCATGAGTCATCCTCCACTTTGCAGATGGCACACCTAGGGGTGTTGGACATATTCCTGTGATGCTTCCAATTTAACCTAATGATCTAGTTTCTTCGATGGCTTTGCAAAAAAGGAAAAGTTTGATGCTCAGGCCCAATTCAAACAGAAAGATATCTCGGTTCATCTCATATTTTTTTAACAGGGTTCAAACCATGTAGTGATGGGGAGTATTAGGACATAGGAAAAGCCCAATTCCTATTCGGCGTTTAAGACGCCATGAACAATGTGATTCGTACATGGCGCCCACGCAGTCGATCGATGGGAATAATGGGCTGACCCATCCCAGTGCGCCCATGCAGGCAGTTCCTCTTTCAATTTTGTGAAGCTTCCAGAAGCTTCTGGTTTGGTCCCCCCCCCCCCCGCGCGGGGTTGTGTTGATCGATCTGTTTTTTCAAATTCATGAATGTTTCCCAAATTTGTGTATATTATTTAATTTTGTGAACTTTTTCCAAATCCATGATTTTTTTTCAAATTTGTGAACCTTTTCAAATTCATGCTTTTTTCAAATTTATGAACTTTTCAAACTCGTGAACCTTTTTCAAATATTTAAACTTTTAAAATTCACAAAACCTTTTCCAATATTGTGAACCCTTTTCAAATTTACAATTTTTTTCAAATTTATAAACTTGTTTCAAATTTGAGAACTTTTTCAGATTCACGAACACTTTTTCAATTTTTTTGTTTTTTTTTTCAAATTCGACAACGTTTTCAAATTCCTGAACCTTCTTCAAATGTTATGTTTTTTTAAAAAAATATGTAATTTTTTAAATTCAGGTTTTGTTCCAAACTATGATTTGTTTTCAAATTTGCGCATTTGTTGAAAATTGTTCACAAACATCATTCAAATTCCATGAGTTTTTTTTCGAATTCAGCAAACTTTTTGAATTCCATGAAAATTTTCCACATCCATGAACTTTTTTTAGAACCCACACTGTTTTTTTATTTCACCAGAAAATTTAAAACTAACAGAAAAAATAGGTTTTCTCTGAGACTACAGAGTTCAGACCGACAACACCAGGAGACGATCGTAAACAAGAAGCGAGCAAAAAAAAAATCCGATCGCACGAGAGACTGCGGGAAGGAGCGAGCCAGCGTGGCGAATTGCTGGGCCGGCCCACAAAGCGGATACATGTGCGCCGAAGCTCTCTCAAGGAAAAGTCCACGAACCCCTCAAAAAAAAAAGGAAAAGTCCACGATGTGCTAAAAAATCAAAGAGAGAAAATCCAGGCTATGACGCAATGGCATCTTCTCCAGCCTTCTTTTTCCTCCCGCAGCCTCCGTTCCCCGTTCCGCGCCGCCCTCCCGTTCTCCTCGCTCCGCCCGTTCTGGATTCAAATTTCGAATCCCCCCACCGTTTCCGCCCCCCTGCACCAAATACCCGACCCGATTCCTTTTCCTCCCCCCTCCCACCATGAGCGACGCACCCGGCGCAGCAGCCTCAGCTATGGGCAGCGGCAGGGAGCTCGCCAACCCGCCGTCGGACGGCATCTCCAACCTCCGTTTCTCCAACCACAGCGACCACCTCCTCGTTTCCTCCTGGGACAAGGTCAGCCGCCGCGCGCTCCCCCTCCGTTCCTCTGTTCCGGCAAGGCGTGGTAAACCCTAGCCGCCTGATCCGGCCGATCTGACCTCGTTTGGGTGCTTGCGCTCTGTTCCAGACGGTTCGGCTATACGACGCCGAGGCGAATCTGCTCAAAGGGGAGTTCGCGCACCCCGGGCCTGTGCTCGACTGCTGCTTCCACGACGACTCCTCGGGGTTCAGTGCTGGCGCCGACCACACCGTGCGGAGGTGAGGGCTGTTGTGTTTTGTTTTCTGCGCCTTTTGCATTCGATTTGTGGAGTTGGCAGGGCCGTTCGTGTAATCGATTGGGTTATAGATCTGCAACCAGTACGGGATGCCTAGGCTGTGTTTCGTTGGTGAGGAAGCGATGTGATTCATTTTTTATTTTTGGTGAACGCTCTCTATAAGGTTTGTGTTGTAAAAACAATCTATGAAAGGGACCTAGTTGCTTGGATATAGGTGCATGTATGTTGCCACATACACTAGTTCCAGCGCCATAAGGTGGGAAGTGCATATAAAGAAGCAATTTCACTAACTGTCATTTAGTAACTCTGATTTACTTCAATGTTTTTATCTGTTAGTGCTACTTAGCACTTAGCAAGTTATTGGTAGTACTCAAATTACAAGATAGGGCTGTAGATATGTTATAGCTGTGGAGATTGATTTTCTTTTAAAGAGGCATCTTCCCGGGTAGTTTCTTTTAAAGAGATTGATTATACCAAACATTATCACTTAACTACAAAGAAAGAGTGAACCAATTAAGTTTGTAAAAGAAGTTCAACATGCAGAAACGCGGGCGTGCACACACACACACACACACACACACACACACACACACACAAGGGGCCACGGCTCAAGTGCACACTCACGGATACAAACCCATGAGGGGGCCGTGGCTCAAGAGCTGAACAAACACACAAACCCACGAAAGGGCCATGGCTCAAGAGCACACACATACAAACCCACGAGGGGGCCATGGCTTGAGCCGAACAAACACACAACGACTGCATCTCGAAAGAGTAAAAATTGGATCATCCCAGCCTCCTGTGGGCATCAAGGCACCTGCTGCAACGCGTCCCTAGGAGAAGACGCATGGTGACGAAGACGCATCAACATCTCAAGGGTCGATGAGTTCTGGGTCCTGATCATTATATAAATTGTATGCTGATTAGACCTTGTTGCAGAATCACACATAAAAATATTTATGGTGGGAAAATTGTTCAGTCCCCCTTAAGATTATTAGTGGTGCATGAGTCTTAATTTGAGTGCTTCATGTAAGACTTACGAGCAATGTGCCCATATTTTGATTTGTTGTCAATTGAATGCTGGCAGGCAAGAGTAGCGACATTACTATCTGAATGTTGTTTGTGAATAAAAAATGTATCGTTGATTCCCTCCTGTTATTATTAGTTATGTCAAGATTTAGTAAGACTAAAAGAAACATGCTCAAATAACTATCCCAGATTATCATTTACTTCGTCAAAGGAGGATGTTCTGGGGCGTCATGATGCTCCAGTTCGCTGTGTGGAGTACTCTTATGCTGCAGGTACTTGTAACTACATCCTATTGGATTGCTCTTGCGTTTATGTTTTTGGACGTACATTTTCCGGACAAATACTGATGCAAATTGATTCAGTCAAACCAAAGGTTATTTACTGCATTAATCATATCATCATTAAGGATGCAGTTGATTTTCTTAGAGATCAGTACACATAGCACATTGCTAACTGAATTCATGTTTTATTCTTAATGACTATATTTTTGCACATCTAATCTTGTATAGAATGATCTTAGTTTCTAATTTTTACTTTGATTATACGGCTTTTTCATGCTGTCTGGCTTCTTGACATTGCTTTATCCATTTGGATGCATGTTCAGGGGATATCCATTTCATTGTACATTATGATAACTGGAAATATCTTTCTTCTAGATAGTCATTTCTACTTGGCCTAGTATTGATTTGGTTTCTCCTGTTGTGTGTTGGAATATTTGGTTGGTATTTGTTCACTTCGAATTGCCACCTATAAATTTGGGTACGTCAGTGTAGCCTCCATTGGCCTTAATTTAAGGGCAATGTTTTTGGGAATTCGAATTCCCATTATTCTGTGGGGTTGACTCTCATGAGAGTTTTTTTTTCTGATTAGTACTCATGAGAGTTGTTGTCAAAGAAACCCTTCTACAAGTTTTAGTAGAGGGATTGGAAATTCATGGGAATTTTGTTTTAGTTGAATCATCTAGTACCATATATGTTTGTGTTTGAACTTTTTGTGATTTGAACCACATACAAACTATTACAATAAATTTACTGAGAAACACATTTTAAAAATGCGAAGAAAGTTCTTGTGTTTGAATTTGTACCTGATGATTTAACTAAAACAGACAGGACATGGAAATTCTATGTATGCCAAATGTTTCATATGAGAAAAGGGTAAAATCCAATGTTCCAGGCCCATATTCATTGATCCTGACTGAAAGACAGACTGGGCAAGTGTGCTTACTAATTTTTAAATGTTGTTCTAAATATTTGTAGGTTATGTCAAATATTGTCTAAAATGATTTCCAAAACTATTATCTGGCTAGTGTGAGATAATTTGATACATGAACAGAATAAGAATTTTGACTTTCAGTCTGTATATTTATCCATTTAGGACAAGTCATAACTGGCAGCTGGGACAAGACAATTAAATGCTGGGATCCCAGAGGAGTTAGCGGACCAGAGCGTACACTTGTTGGGACATATGCTCAACCAGAGCGTGTATATTCTATGTCACTGGTAGGAAATAGGTTGGTTGTTGCAACAGCAGGAAGACATGTCAGTATTTATGATTTGCGCAATATGTCTCAACCTGAGCAAAAAAGGGAATCGTCTTTGAAATATCAAACACGCTGCGTCCGATGTTTCCCCAACGGAACAGGTAACTTGTTCTCTCTTTACTGTAGTTGCACTGCACGACTGCATGTTTCCCATTGTCACCCTTATTTCAACCATAAAGAAACATTGTGTACATTATCGTCATGTGGTTGCTTTTGATAAACCGCAATATTTGTGCTTTCTTTTGAAAGCCACCCTAGGTCTCTCCGGTTGTGCTTGAGCTTCTAAATACTTTATAAATTCAATCTTTCCAGTGGGCAAATGAGAAAAGTCATGAACCTGAATTGCATAAGCTAAGCTTCGTTCTGTAGATTTTGATTTGAATCTTATGGAATATGCTCCTCCAGGTTAAATTATTAAAAAAATGAAACGTTTATTAGTGCTAGATGACGCTAATACATGAATTTGAACATTACAAAGCTGGCTAAATTTATCTATAGAAGCACAAAAAATAGGAATGAGCTATGCAGTTATACGGTTACTTCCACTTGGGAAAATGTAATGACTGTATTTTGAACCTTAGCAAGTACCAATACATAAGTGGCTGTAGCCATCAGTATGCTTACCAGAGTAATGTATGAACTGCAACAATTATGCGGCTCAAGCAGCCTTGATTTAGACTAACCTTCTGAAATCCTGCTTGCTTCAGGGTATGCTCTAAGTTCTGTCGAAGGACGAGTGTCTATGGAGTTCTTCGACCTGTCTGAGTCTGCACAATCTAAAAAGTATGTTCTCGGCACCGTAGGTTCAAGACATCTTCTTATGTATTTGTAATCATTTTACATTCACACTTGCTTCAATGCTTTCTAATATTCGTTTCTTGGAGCATAACACAGTTTAAATAACCGATTAAGAATTCTTTAAGCTTCTGTAGCTTGCTAATGTATTTGATTGTATCTTACTCCCTCTGTTCCTCAAACGAGGGTGTGAAATTTGTTTTGTTAAGACCAAGGAGATTTTGACCTTTTTACCCCTGGTTAATCACATGCTTTAGTAGTTATTAGCCCAGCACATGAACCCCACCATACTCTTTGCATGCAGCATGCATGAGCCAATATGAGCCGTCATTGCTTTGTTGGGCACATGCAAGACCAATTGATTTTTCCATTTATTCGTGGGTGTGGGATATGGCGAGAGAAGCAAATGGTTCTGTAGCACTAAAGGCCAGCATGGAAGGCGGAGAATTCAGCTGCAGCGTCTGTGTGTGTGTGACTTTGTGGTATTTTCGGCAGGTTTAGTGCTAAAATAGCGCAGCGCCTTCATTAATGGAAATTTTACCAAAAAAATAAACAAGTCTATCTACCTTAGAGCATCTCCAGTAGATGATGTAAAATAGACCGGGGCCACTTTTTACATCACGAGAAGGCAAAGACACTGCTCCAATAGATGATTTAGATGCAAATATTTTTACTTGAGGGATGGGGCGTGATGTAAAATAGGCCACCAAGTGATGCAAATTTGCATCACTTGGGCTGCTCGAGCAAGTTTTGCATCACCAGAGGACCACATGGCTGGAGCAAAATTTGCAACACCAAGTGACGTTTTTACATCACTCTGTGCTCCAACAGATGATGTAAAATAGGGCACCCACAAGAAGACAACCGTGATGTATTTTGCAACACCTATTTTACATCATCTATTGGAGTTGGAGGTTTTGGTGATGTAAAAAAGCACTTTTAGGTGATGCAAATTTTGCTCGAACCACAATTTGGTGCCCTATTTTACATCATCTATTGGAGATGCTCTTAAGGGAATGAAGGGAGTAGTATTTTGTCATCCTTTCATGCAGATCATATCTAGTTCAAACAATATGTAGGTGATAGAGGAAATCACTTTGGTTTGGACTACAAATTTAACATGGAAATTATAAAAACTAAATTTTTGTGTGGCATTATGTGTACTGTTTTACGGAAATTTGAAATTCAACCCCAGGTGGTGTTTGACACATCATAATGGAAGTTTACTCTACCATAAGTACCTTTCTGTGGCAGTCTTAGCTGCCTTTAAGTTTTTGTTAGGAACTTCGTAGGAGCTCAGGCATTCAGTGATGAGAGAGAAGGGTAGGCAGGTATGTCCCAGTTATGAGCCCTGAGTGGATAGCGGTGTGTTCAACACACTCAGCCAACCAAGTAGGCACTCCGCTCCAGCTGGCTTGATATCTTGACGATGACCGTAGCATGTCCACAATCCCACCAAGATACAACACACCTTTTATTTATTTATATTAGAAATGCAGAACACTGAAAAGAGTGGTCAGACTTGTTTTTTTCCGTGCCATTTCATTGATAGGTAGAGAGTGAAACAATTACAAGGTGTAACTCGCAAAACCACGCACACTATCTGGCGTGGTTGCGAGCGCATGAGCAGAACAAGAAAAAGGGATGCTCAGCCGTACAGATATAAGGTCTATGTCTCGGGTAACAGTAGGTTGAGCCCCCTGGCTCCACCTCTAGCCCAAAGTCTAGCTTCCTCGATAGTTCGGACAAGGTGTGCAATGGAGGACATCAAGGCATCGAAGATGCATCCATTCCAATGCTTCTGAAGCCACCAAGCAGTTAGCAGAAGAAGCAAGGAGATCCCCTTGCGCAAGGCAGGGGGCATGATCCCAAGAGACCATCCACCAGTCCAAGAAGGGTAGCTCCGGATGGGGAGGGTGTGCCGTGGTACGACACCAGGAAAGGATCTTGTGCTACACCTGATGGGAGAAGGTGCAGCAACCCATGAGGATTTGCCGCATGTCCTCAGTCTCCTGGTCGCAAAGGATGCACCGGTTGGCATGGGGAGGCACCTACAGGCAAGGCGGTCTGCAGTGCAGCATGTGTTCTGGAGGGCGAGCCAGATGAAGAACGCAACACGTAAAGGTACCCACGTCTTTCACATGAGGTGCCAATGCGGGGTCTGCGTGTCACCCAGCAATAGCGCTTCGTAGCAGGAGCTAGTCAAGTACTGTCCAGAGGCAGTCCAACGCCAATGAAGCACATCAGGGGTCGCCGGGAGGGGAGTGTGCCGGAGCCGACGCCAGAGGTCAACGTACTGGACCATAGTGGCGGGCTGGTTAAACTTGTTCATCACCAGTTGTAGCATAAACTGCAAGGCTCCAACCTGGATTGTTTTCTTAGTTTTTTGAATTATGCTTTGCGTTGGTAAAGGCAGTATAGCGACCTTGACTTTCTATATGATCAATCACTATTCAAGCGAGCAAGCTCATATGTCATACCATTTTAATGTACAACTGGCAGTCAACGGTTCAACACTATAACCTAGCCTTTAGTTGTGCATTGGCAATCACTCTGCAGTGCTCACCCCTTTCCTGCAAAGTTATTAACTCAAAGAGACAGTCCGCTTACTTTCCCATGCAGCCTACACTGAACTATGGTGAAACTGGCTGTCCAGTTTAAAATACTTGTTTACTCAATGGTTAATTTCCTTTTCAGGTATGCTTTCAAGTGTCACCGGAAATCTGAGTCTGGCAGGGACACTGTTTATCCTGTCAATGCCATTGCATTCCATCCAATGTAAAGTTTCAGTGTTTAATTTGCTTGGTGATCTCTCATAGGATTATCTGTTCTCAGTTTCTTGCACTGTTATGTATTGTCTGCAGATACGGCACATTTGCCACTGGAGGCCATGATGGATTTGTGAACGTGTGGGATGGCACAAACAAGAAGAGATTGTATCAGGTAACTGGGTGATAGTTTTGCTTTGGTAGTACGATTATCTGAAGTGGCCTGGGTGTTCATGATCTTATACTTTCATCGCAGTACTCAAAGTACGCGTCAAGCATTGCTGCTCTGTCGTTCAGCAAGGATGGGCATCTGCTTGCTGTGGCATCAAGCTATGGTTACGAAGAGGGAGAGAAACCGTAAGACTGAACTTCGCTTACAATTTTCTGTCACTGCTCACTAACAGAACACAGAGTTGACCTACTGGCTCTTTTGCGATTTCCAGCCACGAGCCTGATGCAATATTTATCCGTGGGGTGAATGAAGTGGAGGTTAAGCCGAAGCCCAAGGCATTGGCCGCACCCCAGTAGTGCTTTAATCATTTCGCAAGAAGGTAATCAAATGCATCAGGTGTGTTGTCTGGGACAAGGCATTATGCAGAGAGCAAATGCGAGGCGTTTCTTTATCTAGTTCTCTTTTTAGTGTCAATTGCATTAGTTGACGGAATCCCTTCTCTATGTTGGAGTCAAATGGCAGTATATCTGACCATTTCTCTGTGTTGTTTCGCATGTATTAATGTCTAGAAAGAGTTGCTTGGGAGTGGTCATATTCGTTTTGTATTTTGATACAGAAACTGTTGCTTTTTTTATGTAGCTTATATATAATCAATTTAGTTTTGCAACTTTCGTATATGATAAAAGAGGCTAAATCTGTCGAACTTATGGGCTGGTGCTAATTTGACCGGACGTAATCGGTTGTTGGAGCAAGTATAAAAAAATGATGCAAGCGAGCTATAGGAGTTGCCACAACAGATTTGTGTTAAGTAGAGAGGGAGAAGAAAGAAGATAAGAATGTTGTAATTTATAGTCAGACATGGCATGTTAATAAGTTAAAGAGGTGGGCCAGGTATAAATTGTGTGGTATACCTCTATAGCTAACTATAATGGATTTTATTTTTTTGCGGGGAACTATAATGGATTATTAGATTGGCTATAGATGATAGACAATAATATGTGAGATTTCTCAAAGGAAAATATAATGAGCTAGTTGTCGGAGTGAACACTCGCACCAAGGAATCTATTATATTATCAAAATACCTGTGTGTTGCCACATGAAATACTCCCTTTGTCCGGAAATACTTGTCATCAAAATGGATAAAAGGGGATGTATTTAGACATATTTTAGTTCTAGATACATCTCTTTTTATTCATTTTGATGACAAGTATTTTCAGACGGAGGGAGTACTAACTTATACGTGTGTTTGAGTAAGTGATTATTTGTGGGGTCAAATGGGTGATATATATGTTCCTTCTGCGCTGCAGCAAACTCATGTCTTCTCTTTGGTGATCGTTCTGCTTCCTTTCTTCTTGGCACATTTAGCCCTATAAACTTGCAGTCATCGCTCTATTGTTCTTGATAGCGGGCTGCCAAACACTTATGTAACCGGAATATTGAAGAGGTGGGATTAAACCATTGATCCGTATGTAACCAAACAGATGTAGTTTGTGGGAGAGCTGACATGTAACCGAATACCATGCTAGTTTGGGGGAGAGCTGGCATGTAACCGAACACCATGCTAGTGTTTCTGCTCTAATGCAGTCTGAGGTTTTGCAATCAAACGAACTGCAGAACATGGTTTAGAGCCTGCATTAGCTCAGTCAGGCCAAAAATAATGTAGATAACCAAACATGCCCTAAGTGCTACTCCGTATTTAATTTGTGAAAGGTGTGTGCATCTCACCCAAGCGGTTTAGACTTTTGTCTTCGCGAGCCCATCTCCAAGCGAAGCTTTTCGCCTGGCTTGCCCTTCGCGACCCATGTTGGACATGCAATAGGCTTCAACGTGGAGGGCTGCAGCACCAACCGCACTGTCCACTGTGTTGTCAACAACCGGAAATGATCTGCCACCCTTTTGATGGAGTGACTCTTCTCAAACTGATTAGATTCGACATGTTAAGCAGGGACAGCAGTTAATGAGATGACAGGTCAAGTTCAACCTCATGCCAGTCCTCTATCTATGTACTGCGACATTTGGCTCGAGCAAAATGCGCAACTTTTTTACAAGGTGGCTAGCAGCCGACAGGTTGCCATCTACAAAACCAGGGCGGACACTGCTCTTGCCGACATTTGCGAGGAACTATGTCAAAATCCTATGGGCTTTTGCCGTTCATTCGCCCTATCCCATTTGTCTTGTAAATACTCTATTCTGTCTTAGTACAAATGACACACATAGCCTGTGCGTTTTCTAGAAAAAACAACTGATCAACAAAATATAAATGGCCTTTTACACCCAAACGGAGGAAGTACAATATAATTGGCCAACCAACAAGACTACCAAAATCAGAAGTTTCAGACTTGCATAAGCCGTCAGAGTATGTCTACCTATTCATGAACCATGAATAATACTGATGAAGTCAGACAAAATTTGCTTCACCCACAAAGGAGAAGAAAAAACTATTGCCGCAGAGTGAATAAGTACATCCTTTGTATTTCTGGAATATGGTAAATAGCATACATGGTTCAGTATACATGGGATTCGACCCTGGTATGTTGAGGTGTCTGGTACCCTACACCACCACCACAATCCTGTCTAACCAATGAAAAACAGTATACAATAACAAAGATATTGTAGAATGAAATTTAGTTTCTCTTGAAACACCGATGTTCTACAGCATGTTCAAGATTCCTCATCTGAGATATACCACGAATGGGTTGCCGAGGGAAGGTAAAGTAAGCTTATGAGGAATGCTTTTGACTTGGGTTGCTCTCATGCCCGGGCTGAATCTGCAGCAAATTCTGCCCCTCTTCATCGTCCTCTTCCTTTGGCTCGATCTTGGGCACCTTGGGCTTTGTGGTCGATTGCTGGTAGAGAACACCACCAGACATGCATATCAAGAGCCCAATTGTCCCCACAAGGGACGCATGCTTGTCCCAGATAAGCAGATTGATCACGACGGTCAGGAGCTTGTTCACTATACCGAGCACCGTAAATCCAGTAGCAGAGATGGCCCGTCTGCAGGAGAATCCAAAGAAGGATATAGATAACCCAAACAGGCATGACAGAGCAACAGGAAGGACCACGTCGAACGATAGCCAGTTTGTTGTCATCTTGGAGCTGTCGACCTTCATCTGATTAAACTCTCCCATTATAAGGAGCTCAAGGGGGAACAACAACAGAGCCTCAAGGTTGTTGTAGAGCACAAGACCCCATGTGTTCAACCCGATGGTCATGACGACGTGCTTGATGTACACGAAATCAATAGACATGCTCGCTAGATAGGCTATTGCCCAGCTGTAAGCAGTCAGGGTGAACTGGTTATCTGTGAAAACATATATCACACTTCCACCAAGTATAGTGGAAAGTGAGAGCCATGTCTTGAATGATGGGCATGGTTGGTGAAGGTAAAGTGTCTCCCCAATGGCCACAAATATCGGCACAGCAGACCGAAACACGATGAAAGTGTCCACATTGGCATGCATCAGGAGCTCGCTGTTTGTGAAGATTGAGATGTAGAACATAACAGCAGCAGGTAGGAACTTCCACATGGTCCTCAAATTCAGCCTATCTGGCTCAATAAGCTTTAGCTGTCCACACAGGAGAACTCCAGCAACACTAGTGAGGTACTGTAAGGCTGTCAGTGCTCCAGGGTAGGGAAACTTCATGATTGCCCATTTGTTGATAATGGAGAGCAGAGATGCTGACAGGCAATAACCAGCAGCCACACCATAGACTGAAGCGTGGCGCATAAGAGTGCTCCATGTGTTATTCCAAGCTCCAGTTTTCTCGACTGAACCATCTTCTTTTGAGGGCTCTGAGAGATTAGACATCTGCAATCATTTAAAATAGTTTTATCAACTATGAAAGTCATGCAAAAAGCAATTGGAGAAGCCCAAGACAGTTAGATGTCATATACAGGTGTAGTAACTGACAGAGCAGAGAAGTACTTCGAACTTTTGTGCAGAGATATGATCTGGGTTCCATACATAATTTGTACAAGGTAAGTTAACATAGCAGTTCTGATGAACATGATTATCTGCTTTACTTCTAAAACCCAGTAACTCGTGCGACTGAAAATAATCAACATATTTTTGCTGAATTTAAGCTAGCATTGACTTTGAACGAAGAATCTCCCTTCGAGGATGCACCTATGTGCGAACGCCATATATTTCAGAGAAAAAAGTAGTTCAAAGGCATGATCCATAAGGTACAAGCAACCAAAGCTGATTTTCTGAACCCAAGAAAAAAAGTGATGATTGAATGATCCTGACAAATATGGAGAAACTTTACAGACAGGACACCTCAAAGAAAGCAAGTACCCGTCCACTTCCTATAATTGTCTCTAGCAAACAATCATCCTCTTATATATTGCTATAAAGTACAAAACTACTCCTTAGAAATCGATCTAACTGTGCTGACTGTGCACCTCCATGTGTTCTCCTTTGATCTTCAGCAAACTTTAGAGGTTAATCATGGTAAACAGTCGAGCAGGTCAAGGCCCGAAACCAAAAAAGGAAACAGACAAGTACTAAAAACAGGTTTCAGCTCCCAAGAAAAGGGTCAAAGGAAGAAGAGGAAACAATAGCAGCACCAAGAAAGAAACACTTCATGAAAGATCTAGTAGCATATCAACCATGCCAACCAAGAAACAATTTCATCAGAACTGAAGAAAAACCAAGCGAAGAAGAAGCAATACCTGGAACCGGCCAACCCGAGCAGGAGCCATGATCCCGAGCCCAAATCCAACAACAGCAAGCGCTCTAGCAACGAAGCATGTATCCTTCTAAACAAAGCCGAGGGTCAGGGCTTAAGGTGGCAAAGGAGGAACGAAGACCAGTATGCAACAAGCCAACAACCACCTAGCTAAGGCCAATCAGCTAATAAGCTCTCATATAAGGTGGCCACACGGAACGATCCATTTGCCCACGACGGCCATGTTCGGCATGTGAGTCAAACATGGTAGGAGCACGTCACAAGCGCATCAGCCAGTGGCCATCAGATCGGAGAACGGGTAAGAGAATTGTGCAAGAATATTCAGCACAACACCTAAGCGGTTTGGCCAAGTCAATCAAGACGAGGTCGCAATCATGGAACGTGCTAGCCAGTTGCCCGCAAGGAAACAAAATTAGCATAGCGACGCACTACCTCAGGAAGACAGGGGAGCTTCTTCCCCCACACCCCGCGCAGCCTGTGGGGAGAGGCGAACTCAACTGGAAGAAGAGATGCCCCTCAACTACCGCGACGTGACGCAAGTTAAAAAAGTGGCTGTGGGCGCACGGGGTGTTCCCCTGCACTCGCTAGCTGCTGACGAGGGCCTCGCGATCGAGCCAGCTCAACCGACTGCTGCGACGCGCCATGATTATGATTGAAGCGCTGGAGTTAGTCGCTGAAACATGCATACATGTGGCGGACGGAAGGAATGGCATCAAATGATTCGGAGAGGAGGAACTGGAGATCGTTAGGTGGACGCAAGCCGCCGGTCAGGACCACGGAATATCCACTACAGTTTTTAGCAGCGAAGCGGAACACGTCGCAACTGTGAACTGTAACCACGGGCCAAGATCGGAGTTTGACGCCTGAACAGAGGGGGGACGGGGGTGGAAGTAGAACCTCGCGGGAGGCGGCTCACCTTCGTTTGTGGTCGAAGTCACATGCGCCGCTCCTGGACGGATCCGCCGGCGGTCGAGGAGGGAGAGCGGGTGGAGGGGTCGAGCGAAGAGCGGCGGGATGCTGTCCGTCGACTGAACCGCGGGGCGATTTATGGAGGGGTTCGGGCAATGCTTTTGAGGCGGCGGTCGCCGGATCTGGACGCTGCGGAGGGTCAACGAGGGATCGCCTCGGGTGATTGGGCGCGCGATCGCGTGGGGTTTGGGGTTTGGAGGCGGGAGCGAACGGGATGGAGATTAGCCAGCTCTGGCTTCTGACCCGGGAGAGGCGGGAAGAAGGAGCAGATCTCGAGGCGCTCGTTTGGCTGGACCGTAGCGACGAACGGCAGGACGGCCGAGCCGGCCGCCCGGCGGGGACCGGGATGCCGTCTCTGTTCATTTTTAATTGCCTTCCGTTTCAGCTTCGGCACGAGGGAGATTCGCCGGATCTCGCGCCCGAGCCGCGCAAGCGCAAGGGCAACCTCGCCGAGCCACCTTCCAATTCCAAGCAATGGTAACGGTTCAGCGAGTCAGCAACTCCAGCAAGCTTCCTTGAAAAGCTTTCCGTAAAAGCCGTTTCACGGGATATCTGCATAATTTAATAGAAATTGTGCTGATGACTACTCTCTCTGTAAACTAATATAAGAGCGTTTAGATCACTACAGAGGGAGTACTTTTTTTCTTTCTTGGTCATCGTTCTCTAATTATTTTTCATTAAACTAGGTATGTGCCCCTGCATTGTCACGGGTCAATTTTTTTTAACATGATAAGATGATCATAGATAACAAATCTTGATGCAAAGCAAATAGGAAAAAAAATAAGATTATGTATTGGCTATAGAGTATACACTTTTAGCCATTTTTTAAAACCGATAAAATAGTTATGCGTCCATGATTAGTATGATTTATTGGGTTACCAAATATAGGAGATTGATTGATACTATTTATATTTGCTTATATGGGGCGTGGATTTATTGCTATTTATTGGATTACCAAAGATTGGTATCGGGTTTTATCATAAGAAACAATTTATTTATGGACCGTGAATTTATTGATACAAGCAGAATGCTCGTGCTTTGCTACGGGCTATTTGTTATCTTATCCTCAAAACCCGAGCCCAACACAAGACCCCACCCCACGATGCACCATTTTCTTTTTCTATCGGGCCCTCCCCTTTCCTCTCAGTTTCCCGCCGTAGCGGGACATTTCTCGCTGGAGCCACCTCTTTTGAAACCAGATGACGCCCACCTCACCATCGCCGTGCATTGCAGTAGGGATAAAATCTTTCATATTTACAATATAATAGTGGTTAAACTAACACATACTCTCGACACAAAACAACAAATAACTATACAAATCATTCTTAAAGGCACATTCAATTTTGTAAAATGCACAATGACGTTGGAGGCAAGTGGCAACCTGAACATATTCCTAATTACCAATAAGCTCCACCTCCAGCCCATATACCATTCATTGTTGTAAGGGATAACTGTTGCTCTTCTCTTCCTCGTCCTTCCCTACATCTTTTACTCCTAGCCTCCCCGCCAACCTGTTTCGTTGGCGCCAACCAACACCACGTCGACATCAGTATGTTCGTCAGCGACACCTCATCTTCTTCTTCACCCTTCCTCGTCAGTTTTAGTTGTCGCTCCTACTTATTTTCTAGAATAATCTGTCTTTCTTTTTTTGTTTTATTTTTTGGAACACTTTTTCCTTCTCCAACACCATGAACCACTTGGTGGCTTTAGTTTTTTACCTCTTATTCTTGGAACACTCTTTCTTTCACCTAAAGCATGAATCACGTGACTAATGTTGTGTCGTGTTGTCCTTCCCCGCGAACTTTTCAACAACCATCAGCGTGTGGACATCTTGTAGAGCATGATCTCCATCCATCTTGGTGAACACTAGGGCGCCCATGTTGTGAGCGCATGGTGGCCGTTGTCCATGTTGGCAAGCGGTGTTCGGCCAAGCCGCTGAGAGCTTGTTTGTCAAACAGTTGCCCACGAGCGCTTTCAAAATGATTCAGCACGATTAACTACTTGCATTATTAATTAAGTATACACATAATTAACGGCCTACCTAATTCTCTTCATGCCTAATTAATTGCAAACTAAATCAATTAATTACCTACCTAATTGGGAAAAAACCTACCTCTAATTATCCGTAGGCATAATTAATTGTCTACTTAATTAATTAGTTGCATTAATGAATTGATTTTCAAATTGATTCAGTGCAAAAAAATCCTATTTAAATGTACTTAATTAATTGCATACTAAATTGATTTTCAAATTGATTCAATGTGAGTTAATTAATTTTGTCAATGGTCTGATTTCCAAATTGATTTACCGTTTGATTTTCAAAATATTTTCACATGAATGGGTGCGACGAACGACGAGGACTATCGAGTATTGCGGAAAATATTTTCTTAATGAATTTCTTAACATTTGAATGGACACACTTGATTTGAGAATATAGCTTGTCTAACTCTTTGTATGACTGCGAAGAAATATAATATGACCACGTCTAGGAACGCCTGTCCCTGTTCGTCCGATGGCCCGCCTCCCGACATGGTCATTCTCGAATCCACGCACTGGCTTTTTCGAGCATCGCGCAGGCGTTAGGCCCAGCCACGGCGTCCTCCATGGTGTCGTGCATGGAATCCCTTTGTAGGGGCGCGTGGATGTGTACGCCCATAAGAAAAAATATATTTGTTGTATTAGAAACTTTTGATTGTCAATTAATAGTAGATATAAAATTTTATGGGGAATATTTGATTGTTTGGAAGGTTATCGAGAAAAATCTTATGTCTTTCTTTCAGGAAGGTGATTTCAGTTTGATTTTCTAATTCTTAATTGCCTATTATTTACGTGATTGAATTAAATCTGCACCTACCAAAGCAAGCATGAAACAAGATCTTCCGAATTTGGGTTTTTAATGGGAGGAATAAAAAACCAGTGATACAGGGATGGTGGGAGGTGGGACGAAATAAAACCCGACGAAAATAAAGTAGCGTACCAGGCTACCAACTGAGACATTAGGAGTAGAGATACCATAGATTGATCTGGTTTATTGTTGTTAGGGCATATCCTTCACCAGTTGGTTTTTGTGTTGATGACAATGCGCTTTACAGACTAACCGTGTGCATCGAGCATTTCAGATATTATTATATATGGCACACGACGGTTTATTCCCCACGGTGATAGAAAGAGCAAATACGGTTTATTTCCGGTGTTT
The DNA here is from genome assembly GCF_018294505.1 of Triticum aestivum. Taxonomy (NCBI): domain Eukaryota; kingdom Viridiplantae; phylum Streptophyta; class Magnoliopsida; order Poales; family Poaceae; genus Triticum; species Triticum aestivum. Next base: position 49,271,539 of record NC_057803.1, read on the forward strand.
CTTTTCATTTGATTTGAATCATAGAAAAATCATACTATTAGGGGTCCGCATTGGAAGGTATGGGTGGAATCAACACGTACACAAACTAAATGCACCCACATACCCTTCCTAGTATTTGGAGCCTCCTTCTGTTGTGCCTGGTTCTACCAAGTGGAGCTTTAGCGATAATACCGCTTGCTACCACGGTAGTGCCGCTTAGGCGGTACTTCGGTGATAGTATTGCCTGAGCAACAACCACCCTCTTTGTTAGGCAGAAGTTAATTGTGAAAGTACCACTCGCTGGAGCAGTAGTACCGCTTGGTGTGGTACTGCCGCTATAGTACCTCTTGTACTTCCGTCGAGTTCTTTGTATGCCTATTGCTGTTGGTAATTAGCGGTAATACCGCTTATCCCTGGCATTAGTACTGCTTCGGCAGTACTTCCGTTAATGTGACGTCTTGTTTATAATCGTGCACTAATAATACATGCATCATGCACGACCACAAACAGTAACTCACGTTAATATGACAACACAACTCTACGACAGAAATTTAAACATAAATTTTTATATTACAAACCAGGGCCAGGAGGATCCAAAATACATCAGTACATATACCAAGTTAAGTCTGGGTACAGAGGAGTTAGACAAGTTTTTACTTAAGAAGGCTGAGCAAAACAACAACACTAGACCGAAAAGGCGCAAGCCTCCTACCCGGGACCTCTGGACTACTCGTCGACGTTGGTCTCCATGTAGTAAGCACAATCGGGATAACCTACATCCGCGGTGCTAACAATTGTTGCAGCGATCGAGTTGAATGAAAAGAATAGCAAAGCAACGGTGAATACTCATCCAAAGTACTCACAAGACTTACATCAAAATATGGTAGATATGCATCAGTATCAAAGGAATGAGGCTATATCTTTGGACTATGCTGCATATATAAATGCCAGAATAAGGAAGAGAAGCTCAACTTAACAAAGACTATCAGCATCTTGCAACAATAGAAGAGAGGAGCGTATATGATATTAACTTGCACATGCATATAGAAACAACCTACCCAGAGATCCTTCCCTCGTCTCCGTGTGAGAAAGCAATCTCTGGGTATTCCTGTCTGTTATCTGGGTGTGTTTTATAAAGTATCCAATTTTAGTTGTAAGAGACCAGGATACAATTCCAAGTGCATTCTGTTACCATGGACATGACTATTCGAATAGTTTAACTTCCCTGCAAGGGTGCACTGTTGGGAAACGTTGCACGGAAAACAAAAAAAAATTACGCACACGCAAGGTCTATCCATGGAGATGCATAGCTACGAGAGGGGAGAGCATCTTCATACCCTTGAAGATCGCTAAGCGAAAGCGTTTATCAACGCGGTTGATGTAGTCATACACCTTCACGATCCGTCCTGATCAAGTACTGAACGTACGACACCTCCGTGTTCTGCACACGTTCAACTCGATGATGTCCTCGCCTTCTCGATCCAGCAAGAGGGGCAAAGTAGTAGATGAGTTCCGGTAGCACGACGACGTGGTGATGGTTGGTGATGAAGAACAATCTCCGCAGGCCTTCGCCAAGCACTATAGAAACTAGACGGAGGATAAACTAGAGGGGACGGGGTTGCCGGCGCATGGCTTGGTGAATCTTGATGTGTCTTGGGTGCTATCCCTACCCCTCTATTTATATGTTGAGTCTTGGGTCGAAACTTGGAGTAAAATCCTCCTCAAAGTCGGTTTTGCCCGAAAGGCAAGAGTCCTACTCGGACTCCAGGACCAGACGCCAGGGTTCCCAGCATCTGGACCTAGATGCCAGGGTCCCTGGCGTCTGGCCCCTGGCCTCCGCAAACTTCCTTTTGCACCTTCCAAAAGCCTCGTGGGCTTTACCCCTTGGCCCAAATAAAGTGTTCTCGTACCCAAACATTTCAGGAAACATTTGAAACCCCTTCCGGAAGCCAAACACTATTATCCCATTTATCAATATTTACATTCGGACTATTCCGGAGCTCCTTGTCATGTCCGTGATCTTATTCAGGACTCCAAACAACATTCGGTCACCGACATACATAACTCATATAATACTATATCGTCAACGAACGTCAAGCGTTCGGACCCTATGGGTTCGAGAATGATGTAGCCATGACCGAGACGCTTCTCTGGTCAATAACCAATAGCGGGACCTAGATGCCCATATTGTTTCCTACATATTCTACAAAGATCTTTATTGGTTGAACCTTTATGACAACATACGTAATTCCCTTTGTTTGTCGGTATGTTACTTGCCCGAGATTCGGTCATCGATATCTTCATACCTAGTTCAATCTCATTACCGGCAAGTCTCTTTACTCGTTCCATAATACATCATCTCGCAACTAACTCCTTAGTCACTTTACTTGCAAGCTTCTTGTGATGTGTATTACCGAGAGGGCCCAGAGATATCTTTCCGATACTCAGAGTGAGAAATCCTAATATCGATCCATGCCAACTCAACAGACACCTTCGGAGATACCTGTAGAGCATCTTTATGATCACCCAGTTACATTGTGATTTTTGAAAGCACACAAGGTATTCCTCCGGTATCCGGGAGTTGCATGATCTCATAGTCAAAGGAATATGTATTTGACATCAAGAAAGCAATATCAATAAACTGAATGATCATATGCTAAGCTAACGGATGGGTCTTGTCCATCACATCATTCTCCTAACGATGTGATCCCGTTATCAAAGTGACAACACATGTCTATGGTTAGGAAACCCTAACCATCTTTGATCAACGAGCTAGTCTAGTAGAGGCTCACTAGGGACGCGATATTTGTTTATGTATGCACACATGTATCTAAGTTTCCGATCAATACAATTCTAGCATGAATAATAAACCTTTATCATGAATAAAGAAATATAATAATAACAAATTTATTATTGCCTCTAGGGCATATTTCCATCAGTATCCCACTTGCACTAGAGTCAATAATCTAGATTATATTGTAATGAATCTAACAACCATGGAGGCTTGGTGCTGATCATGTTTTGCTCATGGAAGAGGCTTAGTCAATGGGTCTGCTACATTTAGATCCGTATGTATTTTGCAAACTACTATGTCTCCATCCTTGACCTTTTCACGAATGGAGTTAAAGCATCTCTTGATGTGTTTGGTTCTCTTGTGAAACCTGAATTCCTTCACTACGGCAATTTCTCCAGTGTTGTCACAAAAGATTTTCATTGGACCCGATGCACTGGGTATTACACCCAGATCGGATATGAGTTCCTTCATCCAGACTCCTTCATGTGCTGCTTCTGAAGCAGCTATGTACTCTTCTTCACACGTAGATCCCGCCATGATGCTTTGCTTGGAACTGCACCAACTGACAGCTCCACCATTCAATATAAATACGTACCCGGTTTGTGTCTTAGAGTCATCCGCATCAGTGTTGAAGCTAGCATCGATGTAACCATTTGCGACGAGCTCTTCGTCACCTCCATAAACGAGAAACATATCATTGGTCCTTTTCAGGTATTTCAGGATGTTCTTGACCGCAGTCCAGTGATCCACTCCCGGATTACTTTGGTACCTCCCTGCCAAACTTTCATAAATGACATCAGGTCAGGTACACAACATAGCATACATGATAGAACCTATGGTTGAGGCATAGGGAATGACTTTCATTTTCTCTCTATCTTCTGCAGTGGTCGGGCTTTGAGTCTGACTCAACTTCACACCTTGTAACACAGGCGAGAATCCTTTCTTTGACTGATCCATTGTGAACTTCTTCAAAACTTTGTCAAGGTATGTGCTTTGTGAAAGTCCTATTAAGCGTCTTGATCTATCCCTATAGATCTTGATGCCCAATATATAAGCAGCTTCACCGAGGTCTTTCATTGAAAAATTCTTATTCAAGTATCCTTTTATGTTATCCAGAAATTTTATATCATTTCCAATCAACAATATGTCATCCACATATAATATCAGAAATGGTACAGAGCTCCCACTCACTTTCTTGTAAATACATGCTTCACCGTAAGTCTATATAAAACCATATGCTTTTATCACCTAATCAAAGATTATATTCCAACTCCGAGATGCTTGCACCAGTCCATAGATGGGTCGCTGGAGCTTGCACACTTTGTTAGCACCTTTAGGATCAACAAAACCTTCTGGTTGCATCATATACAACTCTTCTTTAAGAAATCCATTAAGGAATGCAATTTTGACGTCCATTTGCCAGATTTCATAATTATAAAATGTGGTAATTGCTAACATGATTTGGACTGACTTAAGCATCACTAAGGGTGAGAAAGTCTCATCGTAGTCAACCCCTTGAACTTGTCGAAAACCTTTTGCGACAAGTCAAGATTTGTAGATAGTGACATTACCATCAGCGTCTGTCTTCTTCTTCTTAAAGATCCATTTATTCTCAATGGCTTGCAGATCATCGGGCAAGTCCACCAAAGTCCACACTCTATTCTCATACATGGATCCTATCTCAAATTTGATGGCCTCAAGCCATTTATCGAAATCTGGGCTCATCATAGCTTCTTCATAGTTCATAGGTTTGCCATGGTCTAATAACATGACTTCCAGGACAGGATTACCGTACCACTCTGGTGCGGAACGTGCTCTGTTCGACCTATGAGGTCCAGTAGTAACTTGATCCAAAGTTTCATGATCATCATAATTATCTTCCTCTCCAGTTGGTGTTGGCATCACAGGAACGATTTTCTATGATGTGCTACTTTCCAATTGAAGATAAGGTACAATTACCTCATCAAGTTCTACTTTCCTCCCACTCACTTCTTTCGAGAGAAATTCATTCTCTAGAAAGGGCCATTCTTGGCAACAAAGATCTTGCCTTCGGATCTGTGATAGAAGGTGTACCCAATTGTTTCCTTGGGGTATCCTATGAAGACATACTTCTCCGATTTGGGTTCGAGCTTATCAGGTTGAAGCCTTTTGACATAAGTGTCCACTGGCGTGCGTCAGTCCTAAACAAACGGGTTTTAACCCCTTTCCACGACGGCATTTGGAACCGTCGCCAAGTGAATGTGGGTGATAGGGGGGTCCTTCCCAGACGACCCAGAAACTGTCGGGGTTAGTGTCGTGGAATTGTCACGGCAGATGTCCTCGTTGAAAGGACTTAGTCGGGAGGCCAACGCATCTATGTGATAGCTTGAGAGGGGTTGGTCGGAACCGAGAGACGTGAGGTTTAACCCAGGTTCGGCTCCTCACGATGGAGGTAAAAGCCTACATCCTGCTTCACTGATATTGACGATGATGATCACGATTACAAGGGTGCTCTATATCGAGAGGTATAGACTTGTCTGTCTAACCCTAAACTGTCCAACTCATGGAAAACTTGTGCCTCTTGGGTGCCCTATCCCTCCTTATATAAGTTGGAGGGGCGGGTTACATGTGGAGTCCTAGTAGGACTAGGACTACTCTATTACAAGCAGAATCCTAATCTTGCTTCCTTTGTAAGAGAATATTCCTTATGCCTTAAACCGACCCACCATAACATGAGTCGGACTTCCATGAGCCGCCTTCTAGGCCACCGGGTCTTGTCGCTCCTCTGACCCGCCTGCCGGGTCACCAATGCGTCACTTGGTTCGGCCGGGTCATCAGTGAGTGAAGAGATCCGGGCGGGTCACTTAGTGAGTCGCCAAGTCAGGGTGGGTCACCACTGAGTCGCCAAGTCCGCCGGGTCATACCGCGGGGTATATCCCCGACATTAGCGCCCAGTTTAATTTGGATTTATCCATGTTAAACTGATCCTGCAAAATAAACACAAGAACAAATTTGACAGGTTGTGCTCCGGGTTAAAAATTCTTGTAAGCCGGTACCTGATCATCCTTAAGTCCTTGTCATTTCCTTCTTCTGGAAAGTCCGGGTCAATAGACCAGCCTCACAGAAAAATATTGTGAATAATAACTCATTTGATTCAGCTCCCAATGTTTAACAAAAAATATTGGTATTGAAATACTCATCTGATTTTTAGCTGGCTTGGAGATGTAGAACTTGCCGGTTTATCATTGCCAAAATTGCCGATTTGTAAATATTGATGGCACCTGATCATAATTGTTGCTAACATCAAGCTTTGAAAGTGTGCCTCCCTTATATGCATATCACTTGTAGCCCCCAAGTCTTAAGAAGGGAGCATAGTAACAGCTTAAGACTTACTTCAATATAAATGTTGCAACCTTGAAGAAATCCAGGTTGTTCATCTCAGTCACTAGTTAAAACTGAATATTCCACACATGTAGCCCCCAAGTGCCGGGTTGTCATGCTTGCAGCAACCTGGGACTTGTAATTGCCGTATGCTCATAAAAACTTCAACAGGTGTAGCCCCCAAGGGCTAGGTCATTATGCAATAATGAGTAGGGACTTTGTAGATATGATCATGTAGACTTAAGCCGCAATGTGTAGCCCAAGGGCCGGCTTAGTAAGACAAGACTGAGCTGGGACTTTATATATACTTCATTGAAAATAGCATCATATGATGTAGCCCTCCATCGTAGGGATTGAACGCACGACCACAAGGTTAAGAGCCTTGTGCTCTACCAACTGAGCAGTGGACCCTTCAATATAATGGATTAAATCTTGTGTACCTTGAATTTTTGACAGGAGCAATTAGTAGCCCCCAAGGGCCGGCTCATTACCATGTGATGAGTCGGGTCTTCAATAAGGTGAGCGAAAAATGACTTTGCATTAGCCCCCAAGTGCCATGGTGCATGCTGGCAGTGACATGGGACTTGCATATTTGATGTAATCTCAACTTGAATAATGTAGCGCCCAAGTGCCGGGTCGTAAGCCTGCAATGACTCGGGACTATTCCTTCCATTGTAAAATAAATCATATCCATTAATAAAATAATAGCTATTGCGCTGAAGCGACTTTCAAAACCTCAATCATAATACTGGTTATTGATAACCATAACAAAAATCCAGCCATGTTGGCTATTCAAGATTTGAATAATATAATCCGGTATGAAAACCTTAATCATTCAATATAATCATGACAATCCAGCCAAGTTTGGCTATTAAAGAATTGAATACCTTATCGGTTGACAAGTAAATCTGGAGTTTAAATACTCAGTGGCTCTTGGCCAATGGCGACTTAATGCGTATTCATTGTAATCCGGGATTTTTGCAACCCAGTGGCTTATAGCCTTTGTGAAAATCAATAACTGATAACCCTTTTGAAAAACCAATTTCAATTTTTAACAATGGGCTTGAACTTAATCATTTATGTAAGTCATAGCTCTGCAAATCCCGCACATAGTTTATACAACATATGCCCTGGCGACTTAACATCAAAAGCCAGGGCGGGTAACAACCCAAACATAATATAGTATTATGTAATTATGAAAAAGACTAGCATTAAGGCCATTCAAGCCTAAACATATTGGCAACTTAAAGTTAAAAGCCAGCACGGGTTATCAAACCTCGCATATTCATATAACCAGGAAAAGATACCTGTAGGATTGATTTATACTACTGGCTTACATTGCCATACCCAGTGAAGATAACAATCCAATGATTTATAAGCGCATGATTCCATTGGTGCAATTCAAAATATACTGGCGACTTAACGTCCAAAGCCAGGGCGGTTATCAAACCTCGCATATTCATCCAACCATTTAAAAGCATACCTAGAGAATTGGCTCAAATTACCGGCTTACAATGCCACATCCAGTGAGGGTGACAACCCAAGTACTCATAAGCGCATAATTCCAATTGTGCAATCAAAGTATACTGGCGACTTAACGTCCAAAGCCAGGCTGGGTTAATAAACGCTGGGGAAATTCATATATGAACCATAAGGCATCATAGCCCTCATCGGTTTTCAACCATGTATTAACATATCATAAGAGATGAACCTCAAAAAATGTTCAAATCAAATATAAATCAAAAGATAAAAACAAGGCTTTCACAGGCTGCCAAACCTTCAAGTCAAGTGCTTTCAAAGGGCCTCACAGCCGCTGAGTTAAACCTTCATGCAACCTTATAAGCCGGGCCTCACATGACCAATCGTCATTTTAACTTTGACAAGTTCAGGGTCTTTATAAGATTGACTGTCAAAAGTATGGCGAGTCATTACAGTCAATTTGGGCGGAGTGGCAGACTTAAAAAGGCAGGATAACCCGGGTTTTTAGGTGAATATGAAAGACAAGTGCTCCCTGGGTGATTTTGGTAATTAATGTCAACATATCTCTTTTTGGACTAATGCTTCTACCTAGTATGTTTCAGATAAGTTCAAAAATGGAGTGGCATGGACTAGAGGATGTGGAACCCCTTCAAGATGCTGAGGACTAAGGATTAGCTCAAGCTCAAAGCTCAGGACTCTACATTTTATTTTAGTGATCCAAAATCACATTGAGTCCATAGGAAAGCCAATACTATTAAGAGGGGATGAAGTGTTGCTCAATGGCTTGCTTGCTCAAAGTGCTTAGTGATATGCTCCAAAGCCCTCAACCACTTTCTCATATCCACATATGTCCCAAACCAAAAGTCAAACTCGTCCCCACCGAAACTTTCTATCCGGCGCCACCGAGTTCAGTTGACATAGCCACTACCAGAAACCCTAATCAATTCGGTCTCACCGATGGGATCTCGGTCTCACCGAGATGGGCTTGCAAACTCTCTGTTGCCTATTGCAATAATTTCGGTCCCACCGAGACATGCAATCGGTCCCACCAAGTTTTCTTGGCCAACTCTCTGTTTTGCTTATTACCCAAACTGGTCCCACCGAGTTTGTGTAATGGGTCAAACCAAGATGAGGCTTTACCCTAACCCTAGCACATCGGTCCCACCGAAATGCCTAACGGTCACATTTTGAACTAAATCGATCTGACCGAGTTTCATGATTCGGTCCCACCGAGTTTGGTGATTTGTGTGTAACGGTTAGATTTTGTGTGAAGGCTATTTATACCCCTCCACCCACTCTTAATTCATGGAGAGAGCCATCAGAACATGCCTACACTTCCAACATACATTTTCTGAGAGAGAACCACCTACACTTGTGTTGAGGTCAAGATATTCCACTCCAACCACATAAATCTTGATCTCTAGCCTTCCCCAAGTTGCTTTCCACTCAAATCATCTTTCCACCAAATCCAAATCTTGTGAGAGAGAGTTGAGTGTTGGGTAGACTATCATTTGAAGCACAAGAGCAATGAGTTCATCATCAACACACCATTTGTTACCTCTTCGAGAGTGGTGTCTCCTAGATTGGTTAGGTGTCACTTGGGAGCCTTCGTCAAGATTGTGGAGTTGAACCAAGGAATTTGTAAGGTCAAGGATATCGCCTACTTCGTGAAGATCTACCCGAGTGAGGCAAGTCCTTCGTGGGCGACGACCATGGTGGGATAGACAAGGTTGCTTCTTCATGGACCCTTCATGGGGGGAGCCCTTCGTGGACTCGCGCAATCGTTACCCTTCGTGGATTGAAGTATCCATCAATGTGGATGTACGATAGCACCACCTATCAGAACCACGCCAAAAATCTCCGTGTCTCCAATTGCGTTTGCATACTCCAATCCCATCCCTTTATATTCTTGCAACTTGCATGCTTTACTTTCCGCTGCTCATATACTCTTGTCATGCTTGCTTGATATGTATTGTGAATGTTTAAACTTGTGCCAAAACTCCACTTCAACTTAAAGAAGTTAAAAACTGCAAATTTTCTTACTTAGAGTCTATTCACCCCCCCTCTAGACACCTGTTCTCGATCCTTTCAATTGGTATCAGAGCTTTGGTCTCCATTTCTTTGGTTTAATCACCATTGGAGGAAGATGGAGGAGTCTACATTGGGGTGTCTTAGACGTAGAGTGCCTATTCTTGATGGAGAGTTCTTTCATGAGTGGAAAAATGAGATGCTTGAGATTTTCAATGAATATCATTTGAACAAGTACATTACTAGCCCTTGTGCACCTCATGTTGATCCTTTGCATCCTACCCTTGATGAGTCTATTGACATGATCCGCAACCTTAGAACTGTTAATCTTATCACTAGAGGCTTGCCTAGAAACTTGATTTGATGTTTGCCTACTCTTGATTGTGCCTACAATATATGGAGATTTCTTGAGGAAATATTTCCAAACTATTCCTTGCAAAACTTAGATGAACTTCTTCATAAGTCTATTGCCTTGAGTAAGATGAATTCTAGTGATCCTATGTTTGGTGATTGTCTATTTGAGCTTACCAATCTCATGCGTGCCAAAGGAGATGTTGGAATCATTAGCAATATCATATCCGAAGCTATTAGAATTCATAAAGGTGACCATTATGATGATTATTTATCTAATGAATTGCCCTCTCTAGGAATTGATCAAATACAAGACGATGTTGAACATGGATACTATGATGAGGATAATGATAGTGACAATGATCTTGACGATGGGATGAGACACTTTGGTCTTATGGCTAATCTTCGTGGCTACATGGCTGGAGGAAAGGAATGGGTTCTTGATAGTGGATGTACTGATCATATGACCAGAGACAAAGATATGTTTCGTGAGCTTGCTGAAAACGACGACCCTCAAAAGTATGTCACTTTTGGTGATAACTCAAAGGGTAAGGTGGTTGGCCTCGGCAAGGTGGCCATCTCACATGATAGCTCCATACAAAGCGTCATGCTCGTTGAATCTCTTGGGTACAATTTACTTTCAGTATCTAGACTTGCTGATTTCGGTTTCAATGTCCTATTTACTGAAGTAGATTGCCAAGTATTTCGAAGAGACAATCATAAAATGGTCTTTACCGGTATACGTAGAGGTGATCTTTACATTGTTGATTTCACTAAAAAGGCTCGACCTAGAACTTGCTTAATTGCTAAATCTTCTAAAGGCTGGTTGTGGCATAGAAGGCTAGGTCATGTGGGCATGCGAAATCTTGATAAGCTTATTAAAGGTAATCATATCCTTGGAGTAAAAGATGTTATATTTGACAAGGATAGACTTTGTAGTGCTTGTCAAGCAGGAAAACAAGTTGGAGGGAGTCACCCCATGAAGAACCATCATGACCACGGGAAGACCGCTTGAGCTACTTCGTATGGATCTCTTTGGTCCCAATGCCTACAAGAGTCTCGGTGGTAACTCATTTGGTCTAGTCATAGTCGATGATTTTTCAAGATTTACGTGGGTGTTCTTCCCTGATGATAAATCGCAGGTCCAAAAGATCTTCAAAAACTTCACTAGGAAGGCCCAAAATCAATTTGAAGTGAAGATCAAGAAGGTTCGGAGCGACAACGGAACGGAGTTCAAGAACGCAAATGTGGATACCTTTCTTGACGAAGAGGGGATTTCACACGAGTTCTCGGCTACGTACACACCTCAACAAAATGGAGTTGTTGAGAGGAAGAACCGGGCTCTTATTGAGATGGCAAGAACGATGCTTGATGAGTACAAGACTCCAAAACACTTTTGGGAGGAAGCGATTGAGACAGCTTGTCATGCAACAAATCGCTTGTATTTTCACAAGCTACTCGGCAAGACGGCATATGAGCTCCTCACCAGTAACAAACCCCAAGTTGGATACTGTCGAGTATTCGGCTCAAAGTGCTACATTCTTGATAAGCATAGTCGTTCTAAATTTGCTCCAAAATCTCATGAAGGTTTCCTACTTGGTTATGGCTCAAACTCTCACACTTACCGTGTCTACAACAATTTCACCCGAAAGGTTGAAGAGACGGTAGATGTGAAGTTTGATGAATCTAACGGCTCGCAAGTAGAGCAATTGCCAATTTATGTAGGAGACAAAGACCCTTCAGAAGAAATCCAAGACTTGTCTATTGGAAAGATTCGTCCAATGGAGGTGAAGGAGAGTACCTCGTCCGTCCACATGGAAGCTTCCACCTCACGACAAGGTGAACCATGAGTTGATACGAAAGCATCCACAAGTGGGACACACCAAGATGAAGAAAACGAGGAAGTACACCAAGATGAACATCAACAACCTCCTTCTCCACCACGACAAGAGAACGACAACGTCAACAATGAAGAAGGCCAAGAAGAAGAACAAGATGAAGAGGATGTTCCACCCCGAGCCAAGCAAAAGCTCCCACAAGTTCGAGCAAGAGTCGCCAAAGACTATCCCGTCGGCAAATCTACAATGATATCCAAACCGGGAGAATCACTCGCTCTAAAACTCGTTTGACTAACTTTTGTGAACATTATTCATTCATCTCTAGCATTGAACCTATGAAGGTTGACAAAGCATTGGAAGATCCAGATTGGATAAACGCCATGCATGAAGAGCTACACAACTTTGAGAGAAATCAAGTGTGGACATTGGTTGAGAAGCCCGACAACAATCACAACATCATCGGTACCAAATGGGTGTTTCGAAACAAGCAAGATAAAGATGGACAAGTTGTTCACAACAAAGCACGTCTAGTCGCCCAAGGCTACACTCAAGTCGAAGGTATGGACTATGGTGAGACATATGCCACTGTTGTTGGGGAACGTAGTAATTTCAAAATTTTTCCTACGCACACGCAAGATCATGGTGATGCATAGCAACGAGAGGGGAGAGTGTTGTCTACGTACCCTCGTAGACCGAAGCGGAAGTGTTGACGCAATGTAGAGGAAGTAGTCGTACGTCTTCCCGTTCCAACCGATCCAAGCACCATTACTCCGGCACCTCCGAGTTCTTGGCACACGTTCAGCTTGATGATGCACCCCGGGCTCCGATCCAGCAAAGCTTCGGGGAGGAGTTCCGTCAGCATGACGGTGTGGTGATGATCTTGATGTTCAACCGTCGCAGGGCTTTGCCTAAGCACCACTACAATATGACTAAGGTGGAATATGGTGGAGGGGGGCACCGCACACGGCTAAGGAACGATCAGGAAGATCAACTTGTGTGTCCTAGGGTGCCCCCGTATATAAAGGAGCCAAGGGGAGGGGGTGGCCGGCCAAGGAGGGCGCGCCAAAGGGGAGTCCTACTCCCACCGGGAGTAGGACTCCCTTCTTTCCTAGTTGGAGAAGGAGAAGTGGGAAAGAGGAAGAAGAGGGAAAGGAAAGGGGGGGGGGTGGCGCCTCCCCCCTCTCCTTGTCCTATTCGGACTAGGGAGGGGAGGGGCGCACGACCACCTCTTGCCTCCTTTCCTCTTATCCCTTAGGGCCCATGAAGGCCCAATAACCCCCGGGAGGGGGGGGGGGTTCCGGTAGCCCCTCGGTAATCCGGTAAAATCCCGATTTTACCCGGAACGATTCTGATATCCAAATATAGGCTTCCAATATATCGATCTTTATGTCTCGACCATTTCGAGACTCCTTGTCATGTCCATGATCACATACGGGACTCCGAACAACCTTCGGTACATCAAAATACATAAACTCATAATGAAACTGTCATCGTAACGTTAAGCGTGCGGACCCTACGGTTCGAGAACAATGTAGACATGACCGAGACACGTCTCCAGTCAATAACCAATAGCGGAACCTGGATGTTCATATTGGTTCCTACATATTCTACGAAGATCTTTATCGGTCAGACCGCATAACAACATACGTTGTTCCCTTTGTCATCGGTATGTTACTTGCCCGAGATTCGATCGTCGGTATCTCAATACCTAGTTCAATCTCGTTATCGGCAAGTCTCTTTACTCGTTCCGTAATACATCATCTCACAACTAACTCATTAGTTGCAATGCTTGCAAGGCTTATGTGATGTGCATTACCGAGAGGGCCTAGAGATACCTCTCTGACAATCGGAGTGACAAATCCTAATCTCGAAATACGCCAACCCAACATGTACCTTTGGAGACACCTGTAGAGAACCTTTATAATCACCCAGTTACTTGTGACATTTGGTAGCACACAAAGTGTTCCTCCGGCAAACGGGAGTTGCATAATCTCATAGTCATAGGAACATGTATAAGTCATGAAGAAAGCAATAGCAACATACTAAACGATTGGGTGCTAAGCTAATGGAATGGGTCATGTCAATCAGATCATTCACCTAATGATGTGATCCTGTTGATCAAATAACAACTCTTTGTCCATGGTTAGGAAACATAACCATCTTTGATTAACGAGCTAGTCAAGTAGAGGCATACTAGTGACACTTTGTTTGTCTATGTATTCACACATGTATTATGTTTCCGGTTAATACAATTCTAGCATGAATAGTAAACATTTATCATGATATAAGGAAATAAATAATAACTTTATTATTGCCTCTAGGGCATATTTCCTTCAGTCTCCCACTTGCACTAGAGTCAATAATCTAGATTACACAGTAATGATTCTAACACCCATGGAGCCTTGGTGCTGATCATGTTTTGCTCGTGGAAGAGGCTTAGTCAACGGGTTTGCTACATTCAGATCCGTATGTATCTTGCAAATCTCTATGTCTCCCACCTGGAATAGATCCCGGATGGAATTGAAGCGTCTCTTGATGTGCTTGGTTCTCTTGTGAAATCTGGATTCCTTTGCCAAGGCAATTGCACCAGTATTGTCACAAAAGATTTTCATTGGACCCGATGCACTAGGTATGACACCTAGATCGGATATGAACTCCTTCATCCAGACTCCTTCATTTGCTGCTTCCGAAGCAGCTATGTATTCCGCTTCACACGTAGATCCCGCCATGATGCTTTGTTTAGAACTGCACCAACTGATAGCTCCACCGTTTAATGTAAACACGTATCCGGTTTGCGATTTAGAATCGTCTGGATCAATGTCAAAGCTTGCATCAACGTAACCATTTACGATGAGCTCTTTGTCACCTCCATAAACGAGAAACATATCCTTAGTCCTTTTCAGGTATTTCAGGATGTTCTTGACCACTGTCCAGTGATCCACTCCTGGATTACTTTGGTACCTCCCTGCTAGACTTATAGCAAGGCACACATCAGGTCTGGTACACAGCATTGCATACATGATAGAGCCTATGGCTGAAGCATAGGGAACATTTTTCATTTTCTCTCTATCTTCTGCAGTGGTCGGGCATTGAGTCTTACTCAACTTCACACCTTGTAACACAGGCAAGAACCCTTTCTTTGCTTGATCCATTTTGAACTTCTTCAAAACTTTGTCAAGGTATGTGCTTTGTGAAAGTCCAATTAAGCATTTTGATCTATCTCTATAGATCTTAATGCCTAATATGTAAGCAGCTTCACCGAGGTCTTTCATTGAAAAACTCTTATTCAAGTATCCCTTTATGCTATCCAGAAATTCTATATCATTTCCAATTAATAATATGTCATCCACATATAATATCAGAAATGCTACAGAGCTCCCACTCACTTTCTTGTAAATACATGCTTCTCCAAAAGTCTGTATAAAACCAAATGCTTTGATCACACTATCAAAGCATTTATTCCAACTCCGAGAGGCTTGCACCAGTCCATAAATGGATCGCTGGAGCTTGCACACTTTGTTAGCTCCTTTTGGATCGACAAAACCTTCTGGTTGCATCATATACAACTCTTCTTCCAAAAATCCATTCAGGAATGCAGTTTTGACATCCATTTGCCAAATTTCATAATCATAAAATGCGGCAATTGCTAACATGATTCAGACAGACTTAAGCATCGCTACGGGTGAGAAGGTCTCATCGTAGTCAACCCCTTGAACTTGTCGAAAACCTTTTGCAACAAGTCGAGCTTTGTAGATAGTAATATTACCGTCATCGTCAGTCTTCTTCTTGAAGATCCACTTATTCTCAATTGCTTGCCGATCATCGGGCAAGTCAACCAAAGTCCACACTTTGTTCTCATACATGGATCCCATCTCAGATTTCATGGCTTCAAGCCATTTCGCAAAATCTGGGCTCACCATCACTTCTTCATAGTTCGTAGGTTCATCATGATCTAGTAGCATGACTTCCAGAACAGGATTACCGTACCACTCTGGTGCGGATCTTACTCTATTTGATCTACGAGGTTCAGTAGTAACTTGATCTGAAGTTCTATGATCATCATCATTAACTTCCTCACTAATTGGTTTAGGTGTCACAGAAACCGGTTTCTGTGATGTACTACTTTCCAATAAGGGAGCAGGTACAGTTACCTCATCAAGTTCTACTTTCCTCCCACTCACTTCTTTCGAGAGAAACTCCTTCTCTAGAAAGGATCCATTTTTAGCAACGAATGTCTTGCCTTCGGATCTGTGATAGAAGGTATACCCAACAGTCTCCTTTGTATATCCTATGAAGACACATTTCTCCGATTTGGGTTCGAGCTTATCAGGTTGAAGCTTTTTCACATAAGCATCACAGCCCCAAACTTTAAGAAACGACAACTTTGGTTTCTTGCCAAACAATAGTTCATAAGGCATCGTCTCAATGGATTTTGATGGTGCCCTATTTAACGTGAATGCGGCCGTCTCTAGAGCATAACCCCAAAACGATAGCGGTAAATCTGTAAGAGACATCATAGATCGCACCATATCAAGTAAAGTACGATTACGACGTTCGGACACACCATTACGCTGTGGTGTTCCGGGTGGCGTGAGTTGCGAAACTATTCCACATTGTTTCAAATGTACACCAAACTCATAACTCAAATATTCTCCTCCACGATCAGATCGTAGGAATTTTATTTTCTTGTTATGATGATTTTCAACTTCACTCTGAAATTCTTTGAACTTTTCAAATGTTTCAGACTTGTGTTTCATCAAGTAGATATACCCATATCTGCTTAAGTCATCTGTGAAGGTGAGAAAATAACGATATCCACCATGAGCCTCAACATTCATCAGACCACATACATCTGTATGTATGATTTCCAACAAATCTGTTGCTCTCTCCATAGTACCGGAGAACGGCGTTTTAGTCATCTTGCCCATGAGGCACGGTTCGCAAGTACCAAGTGATTCATAATCAAGTGGTTCCAAAAGTCCATCAGTATGGAGTTTCTTCATGCGCTTTACACCGATATGACCTAAACGGCAGTGCCACAAATAAGTTGCACTATCATTATCAACTCTGCATCTTTTGGCTTCAACATTATGAATATGTGTATCACTACTATCGAGATTCATCAAGAATAGACCACTCTGCATGACCATAAAAGATATTACTCATATAAATAGAACAACCATTATTCTCTGATTTAAATGAATAACTGTCTCGCATCAAACAAGATCCAGATATAATGTTCATGGTCAACGCTGGCACCAAATAACAATTATTTAGGTCTAATACTAATCCTGAAGGTAGATGTAGAGGTAGCGTGCCGACCGCGATCACATCAACTTTGGAACCATTTCCCACACGCATCGTCACCTCGTGCTTTGCCAGTGTTCGCTTAATCCGTAGTCCCTGTTTCGAGTTGCAAATATTAGCAACAGAACCAGTATCAAATACCCAGGTGCTACTATGAGCTCTAGTAAGGTACACATCAATAACATGTATATCACATATACCTTTGTTCACCTTGCCATCCTTTTTATCCGCCAAATACTTGGGGCAGTTCCGCTTCCAGTGACCAGTCTGCTTGCAGTAGAAGCACTCAGTTTCAGGCTTAGGTCCAGACTTGGGTTTCTTCTCCTGAGCAGCAACTTGCTTGCTGTTCTTCTTGAAGTTCCCCTTCTTCTTTCCTTTGCCCTTTTTCTTGAAACTAGTGGTCTTGTTGACCATCAACACTTGATGCTCCTTCTTGATTTCTACCTCTGCAGCCTTTAGCATTGCGAAGAGCTCGGGAATTGTCTTATCCATCCCTTGCATATTATAGTTCATCACGAAGCTCTTGTAGCTAGGTGGTAGTGATTGGAGAATTCTGTCAATGACGCAATCATCTGGAAGATTAACTCCCATTTGAATCAAGTGATTATTATACCCAGACATTTTGAGTATATGCTCACTGACAGAACTGTTCTCCTCCATCTTGCAGCTATAGAACTTATTGGAGACTTCAATCTCTCAATCCGGGCATTTGCTTGAAATATTAACTTCAACTCCTGGAACATCTCATATGCTCCATGACGTTCAAAACGTCGTTGAAGTCCCGATTCTAAGCCGTAAAGCATGGCACACTGAACTATCGAGTAGTCATCAGCTTTGCTCTGCCAGACGTTCATAACATCTGGTGTTGCTCCAGCAGCAGGCCTAGCACCCAGCGGTGCTTCCAGGACGTAATTCTTCTGTGTAGCAATGAGGATAATCCTCAAGTTACGGACCCAGTCCGTGTAATTGCTACCATCATCTTTCACTTTGCTTTCTCAAGGAACGCATTAAAATTCAATGGAACAACAACACGGGCCATCTATCTACAATCAAACATAAACAAGCAAGATACTATCAGGTACTAAGTTCATGATAAATCTAAGTGATCACGTGATCCAAATCAACTAAACCATAACCGATCATCACGTGAAATGGAGTAGTTTTCAATGGTGAACATCGCTATGTTGATCATATCTACTATATGATTCACGCTCGACCTTTCGGTCTCAGTGTTCTGAGGCCATATCTGCATATGCTAGGCTCGTCAAGTTTAACCTGAGTATTCTGCGTGTGCAAAACTGGCTTGCACCCATTGTAGATGGACGTAGAGCTTATCACACCCGATCATCATGTGGTGTCTGGGCACGACGAACTTTGGCAATGGTGCATACTCAGGGAGAACACTTTTTATCTTGAAATTTAGTGAGAGATCATCTTATAATGCTACCGTCAATCAAAGCAAGATACGACGCATAAAAGATAAACATCACATGCAATCAATATAAGTGATATGATATGGCCATCATCATCTTGTGCTTGTGATCTCCATCTCCGAAGCACCGTCATGCTCACCATCGTCACCGGCGCGACACCTTGATCTCCATCATAGCATCGTTGTCGTCTCGCCAATCTTATGCTTCTACGACTATCGCTACCGCTTAGTGATAAAGTAAAGCATTACAGGGCGATTGCATTGCATACAATAAAGCGACAACCATATGGCTCCTGCCAGTTGCCGATAACTTGGTTACAAAACATGATCATCTCATACAATAAAATTTAGCATCATGCCTTGACCATATCACATCACAACATGCCCTGCAAAAACAAGTTAGACGTCCTCTACTTTGTTGTTGCAAGTTTTACGTGGCTGCTACGGGCTTAAGCAAGAACCAATCTTACCTACGCATCAAAACCACAACGATAGTTTGTCAAGTTGGTGCTGTTTTAACCTTCGCAAGGACCGGGTGTAGCCACACTCGGTTCAACTAAAGTTGGAGAAACTGACACCCGCCAGCCACCTATGTGCAAAGCACGGCGGTAGAACCAGTCTCGCGTAAGTGTACGCGTAATGTCGGTTCGGGCCGCTTCATCCAACAATACCGCCAAACCAAAGTATGACATGCTGGTAAGCAGTATGACTTATATCGCCCACAACTCACTTGTGTTCTACTCGTGCATATAACATCAAACCATAAAACCTAGGCTCGGATGCCACTGTTGGGGAACGTAGTAATTTCAAAAAAATTCCTACGCACACGCAAGATCATGGTGATGCATAGCAACGAGAGGGGAGAGTGTTGTCTATGTACCCTCGTAGACCGAAGCGCAAGTGTTGACGCAATGTAGAGGAAGTAGTCGTACGTCTTCCCGTTCCAACTGATCCAAGCACCGTTACTCCGGCACCTCCGAGTTCTTGGCACACGTTCAGCTCGATGACGCACCCCGGGCTCCGATCTAGCAAAGCTTCGGGGAGGAGTTCCGTCAGCACGACGGTGTGGTGACGATCTTGATGTTCAACCGTCGCAGGGCTTCGCCTAAGCACCACTGCAATATGACCGAGGTGGAATATGGTGGAGGGGGCACCGCACACGGCTAAGGAACAATCACGAAGATCAACTTGTGTGTCCTAGAGTGCCCCCTTGCCCCCGTATATAAAGGAGCCAAGGGGAGGGGCCGGCCGGCCAAGGAGGGCGCGCCAAGGCGGAGTCCTACTCCCACTGGGAGTAGGACTCCCTTCTTTCCTAGTTGGAGAAGGAGAAGTGGGAAAGAGGAAGAAGAGGGAAAGGAAAGGGGGGGGGGCGCCGCCCCCCTCTCCTTGTCCTATTAGGACTAGGGAGGGGAGGGGCGCGCAGCCACCTCTTGCCTCCTTTCCTATTCTCCCTTAGGGCCCATGAAGGCCCAATAACCCCCCCCCCCCCGGGGGGGGGGGGGTTCCGGTAACCCCTCGGTACTCCGGTAAAATCCCGATTTTACCCGGAACGATTCCGATATCCAAATATTGGCTTCCAATATATCGATCTTTATGTCTCGAACATTTCGAGACTCCTCGTCATGTCCATGATCACATCCGGGACTCCGAACAACCTTCGGTACATCAAAATACATAAACTAATAATGAAACTGTCATCGTAACGTTAAGCGTGCGGACCCTACGGTTCGAGAACAATGTAGACATGACCGAGACACGTCTCCGGTCAATAACCAATAGCGGAACCTGGATGTTCATATTGGTTCCTACATATTCTACGAAGATCTTTATCGGTCAGACCGCATAACAACATATGTTGTTCCCTTTGTCATCGGTATGTTACTTGCCCGAGATTCGATCGTCGGTATCTCAATACCTAGTTCAATCTCGTTACCGGCAAGTCTCTTTACTCGTTTCGTAATACATCATCTCACAACTAACTCATTAGTTGCAATGCTTGCAAGGCTTATGTGATGTGCATTACCGAGAGGGCCCAGAGATACCTCTCCGACAATCGGAGTGACAAATCCTAATCTCGAAATACGCCAACCCAACATGTACCTTTGGAGACACCTATAGAGCACCTTTATAATCACCCAGTTACGTTGTGACGTTTGGTAGCACATAAAGTGTTCCTCCGGCAAACGGGAGTTGCATAATCTCATAGTCATAGGAACATGTATAAGTCATGAAGAAAGCAATAGCAACATACTAAATGATCGGGTGCTAAGCTAATGGAATGGGTCATGTCAATCAGATCATTCACCTAATGATGTGATCCCGTTGATCAAATAACAACTCTTTGTCCATGGTTAGGAAACATAACCATCTTTGATTAACGAGCTAGTCAAGTAGAGGCATACTAGTGACACTTTGTTTGTCTATGTATTCACACATGTATTATGTTTCTGGTTAATACAATTCTAGCATGAATAATAAACATTTATCATGATATAAGGAAATAAATAATAACTTTATTATTGCCTCTAGGGCATATTTCCTTCACCTGTTGCCAGACTTGAGTCCATTCGCATCTGACTTGCTTATGCTAATCACCATGATATCACCTTGTACCAATTGGACATTAAAAGTGCTTTTTTAAATGGTGAAATTGAGGAGGAAGTTTATGTTAAGCAACCTCCCGGCTTTGTCAATCCTAAGAAACCTAATCATGTTTACAAACTTCACAAAGCTCTTTATGGTCTTAAATAAGCTCCTAGAGCGTGGTATAAATCTTGACCAAGTTCCTTATTGAAAAAGGCTTTGAAATTGGAAAATATATTCTACTCTTTTTACTAAAAGGGTTAATGGAGAACTATTTGTGTGCCTAATTTATGTTGATGATATAATATTTGGTTCGACTAACCCTCATTTTAGTGAGAAGTTTGGAAAGCTAATGTCGGAGAAGTTTGAGATGTCTATGATGAGTGAACTCAAATTCTTTCTTGGTTTGCAAATCAAACAAACTAAGGAAGGTACCTTTGTCTCTCAAACAAAGTACACCAAGGACTTGTCGGCGTTCTGGGAACGGGGGTCCCTAGACTTGCCTGCCTGCGAACCGCGGCGTGGCGGAGCCCGCAGGCCGTATGTCCCATCTTCATCAACAAAGCATCCAAGACCCTCGCGAGGGTCCAAGCCTCGCGAGGCGGACGACGCAAGACCTCCTCCCAAGCGGCCTAGTCAGGCAGGCTCGGAGGGGCGGAGATATCAAGGCGAGGCGAACCTCACGAGGCTCTCATGATGTGAGCCATGACGATCGACACCAGGCGGGTGCCAGTGCGCGCAATGTCCTTGTTTCCTCTTTGGTGCAAAAGAGGCAAGTGTAGGCACGGAGTACCGAGGCATCATGCAAAGGTTGCCATTTCAGTGCAACGAGACCAAGACCATGGACTGCAAGACAGAGGTCATCGTGGAGCCCAAGACGGCGTCACCACCAGAGCTTTGTGCAGGCGGAGACTACTTTTGTCAGGATGGCTCGTACTAGCTGTCCCCCTTCAAATTAGCCTGCCATTGTTGGCTCCCTTCCCGTTCGATATTTGGGAAGAGGACCAGGGCCTCTATAAATAGGACTAGCCACCACCATAGTAGGGGGATGAGACCCAGAGACACACCACAAGTTCACACGCGCAAGAACACCTCAACCTCAGGAGGCTGTTCGTCCCTTGTATTGTTCATCATCAGCCCAAGAGGCAATCCACCACCACCACACTGGAGTAGGGTATTACACCACAACGGTGGCCCGAACTAGTATAAACCCGGTGTCTTTCTGTGTTGCGAGTTCGTCGAGTTCGTCCGCGAGATCTAGCGACCTAGAGCGTAGATCGGTAGGAGGGAAAGACTTAGCGTGCACCCCAGTGTTCGAACCTTAAGGGTTAGCCAGAGCCCCACATCCGACATTTGACACGCCAGGTAGGGGTGCGCCGTAGCTTCCTTTCCATCAGTCCCTCGCTCCGTCGCTCTGTCGTCTCCATGTCGGACGCTCACCGTGCTCGAGCTGAACGTCGGGCTGCCCTCGCCGCCCGCGTTACTCAGATGGCTCCCGTCGGCGGGCCACCTCATCGTTCTCCGTCCCCCGCCGCCAACGCTGCCACCGGCCTAGTGGGGAATGAGCAGCAGGCGTCCTTGCAGCATCCTTCGGTGCGGCAGGACGGCCGCACCGCTACTCCATCACTCACCCTGCTGGTTCTTCGTCCCACGCGCACCGCGCTCCCATGGAGGCGCGGGCCGCGCTCATCGCGGCGAATGAGCTCCTGCATTACCACCCCATCGACGACCTCTACGAGGAGTGGCTCGACCGCGTCACCGAGCTCGTCTGTGCCGCAGGGGGCTCTCCGACGCCGTCCCACTCTCTGCCTCCCCCTCAACCAGCCGCGGGCGACGGGGCTCATGGCGTACCTCCACCGCCTCGACCCCAAGACGGTGCCTTGGCACCAAGGCGCGCGCCTCCGCGGCGTGATCCACTGCACCCAGCGCCTGCGCGTGAAGAAAGAAGTTGCCAAGAAATCCCGCGGTCGCGAGAAGCTGCACCGGCGCTCCCCGTGCCACCTCGTCAAGACCGCGTACCGCCTGCAGCGGCGCAGCGCGGAACTCGTCAAGACCTAGCTCCACCTTCGAAGCGGGCCCCGGCAACCATGGTCGACTGCCGCGCCTTCACCCCTGAGCTACGTAGCGTTGCCTGGCCAGGCAAGTTCAAGCCAGATCTGCCTCCTCGATACGACAGCACCGCCGACCCCGTGGAGTTCCTGCAGCTCTATGAGTTGAGCATCGAAGTGGCCAACGGCGATGAAAAAGTCATGGGGAACTGGTTTCCCATGGCTCTCAAGGATGGGGCCCGCTCCTCGCTCCTGAACATGCGACACATCTCGATCTCCTCCTGGGACGAGATGCGCGACCGCTTCGTCGCCAACTTCCAGGGCACTCATGACCTCCCACCGGCCACAGGCGATCTACGCCGCATCAAGCAATAGCCAGGAGAGACCCTCCAGAAGTACATCCAGTGCTTCAACAACACCCGCCTCAAGATCCCCAAGGTCACGGACGAAGCCATCATCTCCGCGTTCTTAGATGGCGTCCGTGACGTCAAGATGAAGGAAGAGCTGGCTATCCAAGAGAAGCTTTGCACATCTCAGGAGCTGTTCAACATGGCGACCAAGTGCGCAAGAGCCGAGGAGAGGCGCCTCTCTCTCCTTGAGTTGCCAGCTGAGGCAGTGGTGCTCGCAGCAGAGCCCGACACCAAGCAAGGCAGAGATCAGCCCGAGTCATCCAAGAACCATCGCCTGTTCTGTGCCTTCCACAACCTGAACACCCACAACACCAGCGACTGTCAAGATCTCAGAGCCATATAGGAAGGATGCTTCGGTCGACGCCCCGAGCGCAACAACCGGGGCTACAGCCGCGGAGGAGGACGTCGAGGCGGGCGCTGGGACGACCGTGGCCCGCGCCAGGAGTGGCGTGACCAGCCTCGTGAGGACCGCTGGTAGGACCAACCTCGCGAGGGCACCTGGAGGGACCCGCCTCGTGAGGATCGCCCCCAGGGCAACGCCGGTCTTCCCCATTGCTGCCACCGAGAAGGAACGACGACCACCACCAGGACGAGGGGGCTGGGGGCTTCCAGGAGCCGCGTGCGATCGCTTGCATCTTGGGCGGTGCTCAGGCCCCAGCCTCTCAGTGCATCTTCAAACAGTTCGCTCGCGAGGTGAACGCGGTGCTCCCCAAGCTCGAGGCCACGCGCCCGCTCAGGTGGTCCCAATGCGCCATCACCTTCGACTCGGCCGACCAGCTCAAGTGCGCCGCCACCGCTGGCACACTCCCTATGTTGTGCTCCCAAGTCATCAGCAATGTGCAAGTCACCAAGACTCTCATCGACGGCGGTGCAGGGCTCAACGTCCTATCCGTCGACACGTTCGACAATCTCCAAGTGCCCTATGAGCAGCTCCAGTCAACCAAGCCTTTCTCAGGAGTGACTGACGGTTCCACCACACCGATAGGGCAAGTCCGCCTGCCTGTCACCTTCAGGGAGCGCAAGAACTACCGCACCGAGCTCATCAACTTCGATGTCGTGCACATCCGCCTGCCGTACAATGCCATCCTCGGGTATCCAGCCCTGGCCAAGTTCATGGCAGTCACTCACCACGGCTACAACGTCCTCAAGATGCCAGGAAGCGGGGGAATCATCACGGTCCCATGTGAAGAAAGGGATGCGGTGTGGTCCCTTGAGCGGGCCTTCCAAGCTGCAGCAATCGACAACCCTGACAGCAGAAGTGAAGGCCCTCCGGAGACCATTCCCAAGAAGAAGCTGCTGCGCCATGCAGGACCCCAAGAAGATGGCATCGCATCGGGAGCCTCGTTAGGATCAACGCCCGCTCTAGGGGCGCCTCCCTCCACTGCATAGGAAAGCGCGTCCGGCGCCCTCCTCAAGCAGGACTCGGGAGCTCCCTCCTGGAGAGCCTCAGACCTTGCCAACCTCACGAGGGAGGCGCTTGGGCACCACTTGGAAGCGTGCTTCACGACACACTTTCCTCAGGAGAGCACAGTGCAAGGAGTGCCCACCACCCAGGAGTTCATCACCAAGACCACCCAAGAGCTACAAGACGCGAGAGCCATGCGCGGCGACAGCCGCTCACCGAGTGTGGCTCACCATCCAGGCGAGGCTGCTGAACTACGCGTCTGCATCGACATCCCAGGGCTCAATAGGGCAACATCTCAAGAACGCTTCTGGCCATCACGTGCAGGCCGCTGTGAGGGTCCACCACACAGCTACGTTCGCATGCCCTTCGGCTTGCCGAGCGTGGCGTCGGCTTACCAATGCAACCTGTGGCGTGTACCGGCGACTCAGGAGGCCGGGTACCACGCCGTCCTGGAAGAGATGGCGACGGTCTTTAGGGAACCTCCTGAGCCCCCAGAGCCTCCCGAGGCTCAGGGTACCGGTGGCTCATGAGGAGCCGTTCCTTCAGCGCGTGGCTTCAGCTGCACCAACTCTACCTCGTCTACAGAACCAGGTGACATCTTCCAAGTTCATTTAAGCTGGGAGCGCCCCTCGGGCTACATTATTCCCAGGCCACATGGGTCCGTCCCTATGGCATGTACCCCTTTTGCTTATGTCTTTAGCTTACCTTGTTGGGGGCGCCCCTCGGGCTGCATCATCCCCACGCCGCCTGGGCCAGACCCAGTGGCATGTATCTTCCTGCATTTATCCAAGTCGATCTGCTCTTCATGCTTAACCTGCCAAATGCTATCACTTGCTCGATCACTGCCCGCCACGGGTCCGTTCGCCCTATGCAATTCGCTTGCACATTAAAAGGGGGGCTCCTGAGCATCGCAACTCAGGAGCTCTTACTGGCTCTCCAGCCCTCACCCCTGGCCTTGACCACGACATCGCGACCTGGCATACTAGTGGCGGCTGAGCTCACTCGAGGGCCGGGACCTGAGGACGTAGAGTGCTTTCATCTAACCGCCTTGCAGGGACATACAGTCACCAAGACTCAAGACCAGGCGCAACCCGCCTTGAGGTAGGGCCTCGTGAGTCCCGCGCTGGCTCATGAGTGCCTAGATACACCTCACAGCCCTGTCGTGCAAGCCACGTGTCAGGGCAGGGCTGTACATGCCCCGGGGGCTCCTCCCGGAGGGGCTCCCCATCCCACGCCCAAGTGGAAGCTCCATGCTCCGCGCTGGCTGTCGACACTGCCGAGGAGTGGCTATGCCCGTGCACAAGCGGAAACACTATGCTCCACGCTGGTGATAAACAACTGAGGGCGACCCCACGGTCGTACCAACCTCAGGGAGGCCAGAGCTCAGCGCCCAGCCTCACCACGACACCTCCTGCTACCTCTTGAGCACTGTGTTGGTTTTCCCTGAAGAGGAAGGGATGATGCAGCAAAGTAGCATAAGTATTTCCCTCAGTTTTTGAGAACCAAGGTATCAATCCAGTAGGAGGCTACGCGCGAGTCCCTCGTACCTGCACAAAACAAATAAATCCTCGCAACCAACGTGAATAGGGGTTGTCAATCCCTACACGGCCACTTACGAGAGTGAGATCTGATAGATATGATAAGGTAATACTTTTGGTATTTTTGTGATAAAGATGCAAAGTAAAATAAAGGCAAAGTAAAAAGCATAGGAAATAACTAAGTAGTAGGAGATTAATATGATGAAGATAGACCCGGGGGCCATATGTTTCACTAGTGGCTTCTCTCGAGAGCATAAGTATTCTACGGTGGGTGAACAAATTACTGTTGAGCAATTGACAGAATTGAGCAGAGTTATGAGAATATCTAGGTATGATCATGTATATAGGCATCACGTCCGAGACAAGTAGACCGACTCCTGCCTGCATCTACTACTATTACTCCACTCATCAACCGCTATCCAGCATGCATCTAGAGTATTAAGTTAAAAACAGAGTAACGCCTTAAGCAAGATGACATGATGTAGAGGGATAGACTCATGCAATATGATGAAAACCCCATCTTGTTATCCTCTATGGCAACAATACAATACGTGCCTTGTTGCCCCTACTGTCACTAGGAAAGGACACCGCCAGATTGAACCCAAAGCTAAGCACTTCTCCCATTGCAAGAAAGATCAATCTAGTAGGCCAAACCAAACTGATAATTCGAAGAGACTTGCAAAGATAACCAATCATACATAAAAGAATTCAGAGAAGATTCAAATATTATTCATAGATAGACTTGATCATAAACCCACAATTCATCGGTCTCAACAAACACACTGCAAAAAGAAGATTACATCGAATAGTTCTCCACAAGAGAGGGGGAGAACATTGTATTGAGATCCAAAAAGAGAGAAGAAGCCATCTAGCTAATAACTATGGACCCGTAGGTCTGAGGTAAACTACTCACACTTCATCGGAGGGGCTATGGTGATGATGTAGAAGCCCTCCGTGATCGATGCCCCCTCCGGCGGAGCTCCGGAACAGGCCCCAAGATGGGATCTCGTGGATACAGAAAGTTGCGGCGGTGGAATTAGGTTTTGGCTCCGTATCTGATCGTTTGGGGTTAGGTAGGTATATATAGGAGGAAGGAGTACGTCGGTGGAGCAACAGGGGGCCCACGAGGGTGGAGGGCACGCCTGGTGGGGGTAGGCGTGCCCCCTACCTCGTGGCCTCCTCCTTTGTGTCTTGACGTAGGGTCCAAGTCTCCTGGGTCTTATTCGTTGAGAAAATCTCGTTCCTGAAGGTTTCATTCCGTTTGGACTCCGTTTGATATTCCTTTTCTTCGAAACACTAAAACAGGCAAAAAATAGCAATTCTGGGCTGGGCCTCCGGTTAATAGGTTAGTCCCAAAAATAATATAAAAGTGGATAATAAAGCCCAACAATGTCCAAAACAGTAGATAATATAGCATGGAGCAATCAAAAATTATAGATACGTTGGAGACGTATCAAGCGTCCCCAAGCTTAATTCCTGCTCGTCCTCGAGTAGGTAAATGATAAAAATAGAATTTTTGATGCGGAGTGCTACTTGGCATAATTTTAATGTAATTCTTCTTAATTGTGGTATGAATATTCAGATCCGAAAGATTCAAGACAAAAGTTTAATATTGACATAAAAATAATAATACTTCAAGCATACTAACAAAGCAACTATGTCTTCTCAAAATAACATGGCCAAAGAAAGTTATCCCTACAAAATTATATAGTCTGGTTATGCTCCATCTTCACCACATAAAATATTTAAATCATGCACAACCCCGATGACAAGCCAAGCAATTGTTTCATACTTTTGACATTCTCAAAACCTTTTCAATCTTCATGCAATACATGAGCGTGAGCCATGGACATAACACTATAGGTGGAATAGAATGGTGGTTGTGGAGAAGACAAAAAGGGAGAAGATAGTCTCACATCAACTAGGTGTATCAACGGGCTATGGAGATGCCCATCAATAGATATCAATGTGAGTGGGTAGGGATTGCCATGCAACGGATGCACTAGAGCTATAAGTATATGAAAGCTCAAAAAGAAACTAAGTGGGTGTGCATCCAACTTGCTTGGTCATGAAGACCTAGGGCATTTTGAGGAAGCCCATCATTGGAATATACAAGCCAAGTTCTATAATGAAAAATTCCCACTAGTATATGAAAGTGATAACATGAGAGACTCTCTACTATGAATATCATGGTGCTACTTTGAAGCACAAGTGTGGTAAAAGGATAGTAACATTGTCCCTTCTCTCTTTTTCTCTCATTTTTATTTTTATTTGGGCCTTTTCTCTTTTTTATGGCCTCTTTTCTTTCTCTTTTTTTTATTTTTCGTCCGGAGTCTCATCCCGACTTGTGCGGGAATCATAGTCTCCATCATCCTTTCCTCACTGGGACAATGCTCTAATAATGATGATCATCACACTTTTATTTTTCTTACAACTCAACAATTACAACTCGATACTTAGAACACCATATGACTCTATATGAATGCCTCCGGCGGTGTACCGGGATATGCAATGAATCAAGAGTGACACGTATGCAAGAATTATGAATGGTGGCTTTGCCACAAATACGATGTCAACTACATGATCATGCTAAGCAATATGACAACGATGAAGCGGAATGGTGGAAAGTTGCATGACAATATATCTCGGAATGGCTATGGAAATGCCATAATAGGTAGGTATGGTGGCTGTTTTGAGGAAGGTATATGGTGGGTGTATGATACCAGCGAAAGGTGCGCGGTATTAGAGAGGCTAGCAAAGGTGGAAGGGTGAGAGTGCGTATAGTACATGGACTCAACATTAGTCATAAAGAACTCATATACTTATTGCAAAGATCTACAAGTTATCAAAGCAAAGTATTACGCACATGCTCCTAGGGGGATAGATTGGTAGGAAAAGACCATCGCTCGTCCCCTACCGCCACTCATAAGGAAGACAATCAAAAAATAAATCATGCCCCGACTTCATCACATAACAGTTCACCATACGTGCATGCTACGGGAATCACAAACTTTAACACAAGTATTTCTCAAATTCACAACTACTCAGCTAGCACAACGTTAATATCACCATCTTTATATCTCAAAACAATTATCAAGTATCAAACTTCTCATAGTATTCAACACACTCATAAGAAAGTTTTATTATCAATCTTGTATACCAAGCATATTAGGATTTTAAGCAAATTACCATGCTATTTAAGACTCTCAAAATAATCTAAGTGAAGCATGAGAGATCAATAGTTTCTATAAAACAAATCCACCACCGTGCTCTAAAAGATATAAGTGAAGTACTAGAGCAACATATATAACTCAAAAGATATAAGCGAAGCACATAGAGTATTCTAACAAATTTCAAATCATGTATGGATCTCTCAAAAGGTGTGTACAGCAAGGATGATTGTGGTAAACTGAAAAGTAAAGACTCAAATCATACAAGACGCTCCAAGCAAAACACATATCATGTGGTGAATAAAAATATAGCTCCAATTAAAGTTACCGATAGAAGTAGACGAAAGAGGGGATGCCTTCCGGGGCATCCCCAAGATTTGGCTTTTAGGTGTCCTTATATTATGTTGGGGGTTCCATGGGCATCCCCAAGCTTAGGCTCTTGCCACTCCTTGTTCCATAATCCATCAAATCTTTACCCAAAACTTGAAAACCTCACAACACAAAACTTAAAATAGAAAATCTCGTGAGCTCCGTTAGCGAAAGAAAACAAAAGACCACTTCAAGGTACTGTAATGAACTCATTATTTATTTATATTGGTGTTATACCTAC
This sequence comes from Triticum aestivum, assembly GCF_018294505.1. Classification (NCBI taxonomy): domain Eukaryota; kingdom Viridiplantae; phylum Streptophyta; class Magnoliopsida; order Poales; family Poaceae; genus Triticum; species Triticum aestivum. The sequence continues at coordinate 49,301,871 of NC_057803.1, forward strand.
TGTATTCCAACTTCTCTATGGTTTATAAACTATTTTACTAGCCATAGATTCATCAAAATAAGCAAACATCACACGAAAAACAGAATCTGTCAAAAACAGAACAGTCTGTAGTAATCTGTAGCTAGCGCAAGATCTGGAGCCCCAAAAATTCTAAATTAAATTGCTGGACGTGAGGATTTATCTATTAATCATCTTAGAAAATAATTAACTAAATATCATTTTCCAAATAAAAATGGCAGTAGTTCTCGTGAGTGCTAAAGTTTCTGTTTTTTTACAGCAAGTGTAACAAGACTTCCCCCAAGTCTTCCCAACAGTTCTACTTGGCACAAACACTAATTAAACACAAAAAACACAACCAAAACAGAGGCTAGATAAATTATTTATTACTAAACAGGAGAAAAAAGCAAGGAATAAAAATAAAATTGGGTTGCCTCCCAACAAGCGCTATCGTTTAACGCCCTTAGGTAGGCATAACAAGCAAGGATAGATCTAGGTATTGCCATAATAGTAAGATAGATTATTAAAACTCATTGAATATTCTCTACGTTCGGCAACAAGTTTTCTTTGAGGTAAGCAAAAGTAATCGAAAGGGTTAAATTTAATAGGACAAAAGTCCCCAAGATCAACCTTGGGAGGTATAGGTTCGTCCTTTGGTCCTTCATATTGCACAACCAATTCATCATTATAAGCATTCTGTTGACAGAACTTTGTGAGCCTATATTCAAGAGAATATCCTAGTTCATTATTTCGAATAGCCAAATCATCATTAAGTTCAGAAATTTTATCAACTAAAACATTGGTAGGAACCCTTTTTCTAAGATTTTCATTGAAAGCAACATAGTCTAGGGATTGAAAATGCATTATTTCTTCTTGGTCAAAGAGGATAGCCTCTATGGGAGGACGACAAGCGTCCACCCTATAATGTGCAAAGATTTCTTTGTCCTCTTTTATTATGAATCTAAACTCATGAGCCAAAAAGATAGTAGCGGCACCCTTAACAGAAGAATGCTCAATATTAGAAAATTCCAGGAAAATCCTTTGAATGCAAGGATGCATGTGCATGAATTGTCTTTCAAGTTCAACTACAAGCATGGCAATAGCGTCCGCAAGACTACTAGTTCTATGAAGGATAGAACTACCCATAGAAGGTAAAGCACCGGCACAAGTAAAGAAATCTTGAATAACTCCTTTTCCAATAATATTACCACTACCAACACGAAACTTTTTTGTATGTAAGATGAGTGGTTCTTTAGCAGGTGCATCAGAATTTTTCATGATATTATTATCGACAATAGTTTCCCCAATTTCAGATATAGAGGCATAAGGTAAAGGACTAGCCATAACGACAAGCAAGCAAACTAACACACAAGCAAACAAAAAGCAAGCGGGCAAAAAGAGGCGAATAGAGAAAGAGAGGGAGGATAGAGAGAGAGAGGGCGAATAAAACGGCAAGGGTAAAGTGGGGGAGAGGAAAACGAGAGGCAAATGGCAAATAATGTAATGCGGGAGATAAGGGTATGTGATGGGTATTTGGTATATTGACTTTTGTGTAGACCTCCCCGGCAACGGCGCCAGAAATCCTTCTTGCTACCTCTTGAGCACTGCGTTGGTTTTCCCTGAAGAGGAAGGGATGATGCAGCAAAGTAGCGTAAGTATTCCCCTCAGTTTTTGAGAACCAAGGTATCAATCCAGTAGGAGGCTACGCGCGAGTCCCTTGTACCTATACAAAACAAATAAATCCTCGCAACCAACGCGAATAGGGGTTGTCAATCCCTACACGACCACTTACGAGAGTGAGATCTGATAGATATGATAAGATAATATTTTTGGTATTTTTTGATAAAGATGCCAAGTAAAATAAAGGAAAAGTAAAAAGCAAAGGAAATAACTAAGTAGTAGGAGATTAATATGATGAAGATAGACCCGGGGGCCATAGGTTTCACTAGTGGCTTCTCTCGAGAGCATAAGTATTCTACGGTGGGTGAACAAATTACTGTTGAGCAATTGACAGAATTGAGCATAGTTATGAGAATATCTAGGTATGATCATGTATATATGCATCACGTCCGAGACAAGTAGACCGACTCCTACCTGCATCTACTACTATTACTCCACTCATCGACCGCTATCCAGCATGCATCTAGAGTATTAAGTTAAAAACAGAGTAACACCTTAAGCAAGATGACATGATGTAGAGGGATAGACTCATGCAATATGATGAAAACCCCATCTTGTTATCCTCGATGGCAACAATACAATACGTGCCTTGCTGCCCCTACTATCACTGGGAAAGGACACCGCAAGATTGAACCCAAAGCTAAGCACTTCTCCCATTGCAAGAAAGATCAATCTAGTAGGCCAAACCAAACTGATAATTCAAAGAGACTTGCAAAGATAACCAATCATACATAAAATAATTCAGAGAAGATTCAAATATTGTTCATAGATAGACTTGATCATAAACCCACAATTCATCGGTCTTAACAAACACACCGCAAAAAGAAGATTACATCAAATAGTTCTCCACAAGAGAGGGGGAGAACATTATATTGAGATCCAAAAAGATAGAAGAAGCCATCTAGCTAATAACTATGGGCCCATAGGTCTGAGCACTACAAAAAAAAGACACATCCGTGACATTTTGGGCCGAACGAATTTTTTTTCTGTCATACATATGACACTTCTATGACGATAATTGTGACAAAACCCGGTATCATCATAGATGTGGTGGGCTCCTACTTCTATGACAAAAAATCATGACAGAAAATGGGATTTTTGTCCTGGGCGGGCCGGAGACGCAGCTGCATGACATTTTTTGGGCTGTCCATGACGGAAAAAACCATGGTAGAAGCGAGGGGGAGGAAAATTTCGGGGAGTTCCCGGTTACGTTGGGAGGTCGGGGGCCGAGCGATGCGCGTTTCTCTCGTACACGTACGCGTGTGTGTGCGAGGCGTTGGCTCTAACTGAACCCGAGCGAGGCGTTGGGCTCTAACTGAAGCCGAGCGATTGCACTGCAGGCTATGCGTTACTGAACCCGAGCGATCGATCGATGGCTGTTAACTGAACCCGATCGAGCGATTCCTTCTCTACTGCTGCTAACTGAAGCCGATCGGTGGGATGAACAGTGAGCGTTGCGGGGGGGGGGGGTTGGATGAACAGTGAGCGGTGGCGTTGCCTCTGGATGAACAGGACCCCGTGGTGTGGTGGAGGGCTGGATGAACAGTAGATGGTGGAGGGGTGCCCGTGGAGGGGTGGATGAACAGGACCCCGTGGTGTGGAGGGCTGGATGAACAGTAGACGGTGGAGGGGTGGTTGAACAGGACCCCGTGGTGTGGAGGGCTAGATGAACAGTAGACGATGGAGGGGTGCCCGTGGAGGGGTGGTTGAACAGGACCCCGTGGTGTGGAGGGCTAGATGAATAGTAGACGGTGGAGGGGTGGTTGAACAGTAGCCGGTGGAGTAGCGCGCGGTGGAGGCTGGATGAACAGGAGCCCGTGGAGGCTAGAGGAGGTCGACGATGGAGATGAACAGTATCCCGTGGAGTCTCGTTTGCGGTACGACACACCCCTCCCGATGAACATGACCCCCGTTTCAACCATAGCGCTCCAACACAAGTCTGTTTCCTCCGTTTTGCGGTATGCCACACCCCTCCCAATCAACAGGACCCCCGTTTCGACCGTAGGAGGTCCGTTTCCTCCGTTTTGTGGTATGCCAGACCCCTCCCAATGAACAGGTTCCTGTTTCGAACGTGTCCGGTCGAACACAAGGCCGTTTCCTCCGTTCTGCGGTACGCCATGCCTCATTTCCATCGCCTGTTCCGTCCAAGCCCTCCCGATGAACACGACGCATTCTGTTTCCTCCCCATGAACATGACGCATTTTGTTGCCTCCCCATGAACACGACGACGACGCTGTTTCTCCGTTCCGACCCAGCAATGTACATGAGCCCTGGCCGTACGTATGCGCGAGTAGGCGTTCGAGACCCCGCCCGTATGTACACATACGTGGCCGTATTTTATTTCTTGCACCCTGGCCATTGTACGTACGTGTACATGCTACGTGCGCGCCTCTACTACTACACGTGCGCGCCTCTACTACGACACGTGTGCGCCTCTACATCGACCAGTATGTACGTACACGTTCGCGACCAGAATGACAACGCTACGTACACTTCGACCAGGTGGGTCCCGACTGTCAGGCACTTCCTTGCCTGCGAAGATGTAGCTGGTGGGTCCCAGCAGTCAGGGGGGCGAAATACGATGGTCCGTCTGGTGGGTCCCCGCTGTCAGGTGGAGGAATAATTGTTTTGCACGTAATAAGGAGGCACTTCCTTACTGCGGCCGTGGACCCAGCTGTCAGCCTCTCCATGTACAGTCCACGTCCGATGGAAGCCGTTCGTTGACCATGTTGACCACACCGTGCCGAGAGCACCAGGGCGGTGGACGACAGAGGGGCCTAGGAAGGGGACGACACAGGGCCAGGGAAGACGCGGCAGTGGATGCCCACGCGTAGAGGAGTACGAGGGCACTAGTTCGCTGCGTTGTGAGGCTGCCATCGCCGCAGAGTAACAGGGGGTGTGGGTGAGTAGAGGAATGGCCTGGCCAGCGGTGGGAGTAGTAGGGTGCGGTGAGGCCTCCGCCGCATCACAGCCGGCCACGAGAGGCAGGAGCACGAGGCACGACAGGCGCTGGTTTGGGCGGCTGGAGCAAGAAGACCAGAGGTTGAAGAAGCACTACGGCCGTTGGATGGACATCGTACGGTCACTGGAGCTAGAATCGTGCATATTGACTAAGTTGACAAAGCCCTCTGTCCCCGTCAACTTAGTAGGCCCACAAGTCAGCCTGCCACTATACTGGGTCCCAGCTAACAGGGGGAGTATTCATTTTTTTGTGCGTAATAAAGAGGCACTTCCTTGCGTGCGAAGATATAGCTAGTGGGTCCGAGCTGTCAGCGGCGGTAATGTTTTTTTCGCGAAATACAGAGGCCCTTTCGGTGGGTCCCTAATGTTAGGTGGAGGAATCATTATTTTGCCGTAATAAGGAGGCATTTCCTTGCGTGCGGCCGTGGACCCAGCTATCGGCCTCTCCACGTACAGTCCACTTTAGATGCATGTCGGTCGTTGACCACGTTGACCAGGCCACGCAGAGAGCACTAGGGCGGTGGACGACGGCGAGGCCTAGGAAGGGAATGACACGGAGGCAGGGAAGACTCGGCAGTTGTTTCCCACGCGGAGGGGAGTACGATTGTATGAGGGTTTACTGGTTCGTCTGCCATTGCCGGAGAATAACAGCAGGTGTGGGTGAGTAGAGGGATGGCTAGGCCAGCGATGGGAGTACGGTGGGGCGGTGAGGCCTGCGCGGCAGCACAGCTAGCCGCGGGGAGGAGGGAGCAGGCAGTCCCGCCGGTGCTTGTTTGAGCGGTTGGAGCAGGAAGAGCAGAGATTGAAGAAGCACGACGACCATTGGATGGACATCCAACAGTCACTGCTTGTGCGCCAACGTTTTTTTAGGAAAGCCTCAAATCTGTGGAAAACAGCATACAACCCATCTGCCATTATTTCTAATAATTTTCAGCCCATTTGCTAATTCTTAAGGTTTTTTTTGGAGCCCATATTCTTTTTGTTAGCATTACAGCCCAAATTGTGGCCACGGTTAAAAAATTATACGAAATTTTGCATATTTCGATGCGGTGTGAACTGTTTTTAATCTCGAAATTTGGACTCACATTCAAACTGATTTTAAAAATAAATGTACATCAATATAAAATCCAACAAATTCTCCACGCATAAAAATAAATGTAATTTAAAATCTTGAAATGAAAAAAAGATATTTGAAACTAATTGCCGGTTTGATGTGTTTTAAAAATGTACAACCCATTTCTCATTACTGATGGGCCATTTTCTTGGCCAGCCAAATGAAAGCTCTCCTCGTCTTGAAAGATTTGCAGCCCAACAGGCCTGACAAAGCGACTTACTTGGCAAATCACAAAAAAACTAGGCCGTGGCCGTGGACCCAGCTGTCAGCCTCTCCACGTACAGTACTCTTCCGATGGAAGTCGTTCCTTGACCACGTTGACCACGCCGCGTGGAGAGCACCACGGCGGTGGGCGACGGCGAGGCCTAGGAAGGGGACTACGCGGCAGTGGAAGCCCGCGCGGAGAGGAGTACGCGGGTTCACTGGTTCGGCTGCCATCGCCGCAGGGCCTGGCCAGCGGTGGGAATAGTAGGGGGCGGTGAGGCCTCCGTGGCATTACAGCCGGCCACGGGAGGCAGGAGCATGCGGCACGACCGGCGCTGCTTTGGGCGGCTGGAGCAAGAAGACCAGAGGTTGAAGAAGCACTATGTCCGTTGGATGGACATCGTACGGTCACTGGAGCTAGGATCGTTCATATTGACTAAGTTGACAAATCCCTCCGTCCCCGTCAACTTTGTTGGCCAACAAGTCATCCTCCCACTATGGTGGGTCCCAGCTAGCAGGGGGTATTCATTTTTTGTGCGTAATAAGGAGGCACTTCCTTGCGTGCGAAGATATAGCTGGTGGGTCCGACATGTCAGCGGGGGGAACATTTTTTCACGAAATACAGAGGCCCTTCCGGTGGGTCCCAGCCGTCAGGTGGAGGAATCATTATTTTGCGCGTACAGTCCATGACCGATGGATGTCATTCGTTGACCAAGTTGACCACGCCACGCCGAGAGCACCATGGCGGTGGATGACGGCGAGGCCTAGGAAGGGAATGACACGGAGCCAGGGAAGACTCGTCAATGGTTGCCCACGTGGTGGGGAGTACGAGGGTTTACTGGTCCGGCTGCCGTCGCCAGAAAATAATAGGAGGTGTGGGTGAGTAGAGGAATGGCCTGGCCAGCAATGAAGTAGGGTGGGGCGGTGCGGCCCGTGCGGCAGCACAGCCGGCCACGGGAGGCGGGAGCAGGTAGTCCCACCGGAGCTGGTTTGGGCGGCTGGAGCAAGAAGATCAGATATTGAAGAAGCAGCACGGCCGTTGGATTAACATCCAACGGTCACTACTACTAGAATCATTTGTGGATTAAGTTGACAAAGCCAAAGTACACGTCAACCTAGTAGACCCACAAGTCAGCCTCCAAATCTGTCCCAAACAGCATACAACCCGAAATTTCTAGCCAGATTCAAATTAATTTTAAATCTAAATATACCTTAATTTAAATTCAATGAAATTTTACCCGCACAAAAACAATGAAATTTAAAATATCAAAATCCGAAAGAAAACAGTATTTTGGAACTAATTGTCTGTTTGCTGTATTTTTTCATTTTACAGCCCATTTATTATTACTTATATCCCATTTCTTATTACTTATAGCCCATTTCTTATTACTTATAGCCCATTTTCTGGGCAAAATGCATCCCTCCTCATCTTGAAAGATTTCTGGCCCAGCAGGGCGTAGAAAAGCAAGTAGGCCTACGTTGGTTATTCTGCAAAAAACAAAATAGCTGGCTAGCAATTTTCAGAAAGGAAAAAAACAAACTGGGCTGGCCATGTGCTAAACATATGAAATAAAAGCCTGGGCTAGACGGGCCACTGGTCCCGTACAACCCAGTTGATACCCTTCTCCGTTCCGAAAAAACAAAATTACTGCGCACGCTGCTGGGTCCCTACTGCCATCCTCACCATGTACAATCATCTCCTTATTCCTCTCGGTTGTTGACCATGTTGACAACACCGGAGGGCGCAGCCGCGGCGAGCGAACCAAGGCGGAGGACGATGGTGAGGCCTCGGATGGGAACGAACAGGAGCCGAGGTAGATCACAACCAGCCATGGGAGGCGGGAGCAAGCGGTCCCGCCGGCGCTGGTTTGGCTTTGGTGGCTCGAGGAAGAAGAGACTGAAGAAACGCGGGAGACATTGAATGTCAATCCAACGGTCAAGGTTGGCACAATCATTTTGTTGACTAAGCGGACACCAAGTAGCATACTTTTTTATATATAGGAAGAAAACTGCGAGGAAAATGCGTTCGTCTGCCGTCCTCCTCACAGGGAACGTTCGCCACATAAGTGACTAGCACCCTTGGTTTTCAACCGAGAGGTCTTGGGTTCAAGTCCTAGGAACTCTCAATTTTGTCCTCCTTCCTTCCTCGCAAAAAAGGGAAAGAAAATCAAAGACTTGGGAAGGCGTACAGAACAAGCTAGTGTACCAGTAATGAGACGTTGCCGAGTTTTAGAAAAAAAGAAAGACGTGCTCCTATAGCTGGTTCGAATCCAAACCTAGACTATGACTATATATGGTGCTATGCTACTCTGCAAGTAATGAAACTGACATATCCAACATTCGCTTCTCCTCTTCTCTACTTACTCTGCCTAGCATCAGAAGCTCTGGCCGCAGCAACCATGTCCGCTGGCTGCTCGTCCACCTGCTCTTCAGTAGGCAACAACCAGATACGCACCAAGTCGCAACCCGTACCATCGCCTGTGGGTCTCATCACACCCTCGCCGGCACGCGCACCGCAGCCGATTGCTCATCGCAACCCGCTGCCGTTGGTGTGGTGCCACTGCTGCAAATCACGCGGAGTCATCCGTCGTGTCTCAACCACAATCCGCAACCCTGGCCGAGTCTTCTACAAATGGCCGAATCATGGGGTAATAATATGTTTAAGTGTTGTTCTGCTGCTTTCAGTTGCTGATTTTTTTAATAGTTTGGTTGATGATCTACCAATTTGATTCATGCAGAAAAGGGAAGATTCATGTGATTTGTATTTCTGGGAAGTTGCTGATGTGGGGTAATGCAACTACGCTGATTATTTGGTTAGCCAAGGAATCCCAATACTAGTAGGTTGGGGTGTTGGACAAGTAACTGAAGGAACGACAGAAGAGGAAGATGCAGAGCAGAAGCTTAAAGATGCAGTTCCTCTGATCATGGCCAAGCAACAGCTACTGAACGGCCTTGCCAGCAATGAGGAGATGAAAGAGCTTGTGAAGATAATGGGCAAAATCGATGTGCTCTGTAGGATGATTGTCTCTTTATTTGCAGTGTATGTAGCACTCGTGATGTATTCAGTGGCTACGACATGAGCACTTTGCTGAAACTAGTAATGAATGGAACCTGTGTAGCAGGCTGGGCGTAGTGTTGTGAACATCTAATGATTTCTATTAACGGAAATCAGGGGGTATCCCCTTTTGCTCATATAAATAAATAAATAGCAGAGGCCCTGTCGGGTCAGCTTTGTTCTCATTCAAAGACATCGAGCAAATTACAGTCCAACATCAAACTATGTCATCAAATTCAAGTTTCATAGCCAAATGTGAGTACAAGTAAACAACAATATCATCATGTTTTAGTTGTCATACAATCACCAAATACAAATCAGCATACATAACAAGTGATGTTCTCATAGCAAAATACTAAACAACATGTTCATCAGGTTTCAATTGTCATAGAAAACACAATTTCACATAGTAGATAAAAAACGTCTTCTGACAGGAAAATACGACAAAAGCAATGTAATCATCATCCGCAGCGGCAGCATCAACATCTTCGCCATGTGTATCAGTTTGAATCGTAATTCCCCACGGTGTCATCTTCTTCTTCATCCTCAACATCCTCGAACGTTGGCTTCTTCTTGATCAACTCTTGTATGTCCACAGCATGACAGACAATCTTTTCGCTGGCGTCATTGACGTGATAGTTCTCAAAGATATTAGGAACATCTGTGTTATCTTGTACATCAGGAGCAGTGTAAGCATCATCTTGTTGTGCAACTTCATTAAACGAATTCCTCTGCTCAAACCTTTGCAATACTCTCCAGTCATCGCTACGTGCAAATGTGTCTTCCAAGAAAAATATCTGTGTTGCTTGATTTGCCAAAATAAAAGGCTCGTTGGTCTGGTACGCCGCCTTGACATTGATGGATTTGAAATAATCATCAGCTCTGGGTTTTGCGATCCTGGAAAACAGGTTATACCAACGACAGCACAACAGAACCACACACCGATGATCCTCGAAACTGGAGATATACTGCAACTGAATAATGTCTGTTATGTTAGCATACATTTCAGTTGTCTCTTTGTCATACGTATCCGTGCTCATGATGGCACTGTTTTGTGTCTTCCTGCCTTCGTCTCGTGCAAGGGTGTTGTAGCGCACATCTCCAACAACGCAAGATTCATAATGTCTTACCCGAGTATCAGGACCCATTGCTAGTGAGTAAAGGGCATCATCAACTGCCTGCCCATCCTCCCGCATCTTCTTAACCTATGGTTAGAAAATAGACAAGCTGATCATCTTATGTACTCAATATATTAAAAAACTGACAGTGCACTTCAAAAGCTTACATGGTTCTTGAACCATTTCGCAAATCCTGCCATAACCAGTTTGTCAATGTTTCTTGGATTTTGCGGCAGTAACTCCTCTTTGTAGATGCTGCACAACATAGTGATCGCGTCAAACATCTAAATATATAAGAATGTGCTGCAAGTTTAGTAGATTACGATGTATAAGCTGCAGTACTGCACTTACTTGATATAAGGTAGTATCTCAGGACAGTTATTCAACACATACCAAACCATTTTGTCCAAATCTTTAGGTTTGTCCTCTTGTCGACTCTTCCCTGTAACTCGAACAGAATAATCGAAAACATTGAGCCCGGGATTGTCTTCACCCACCTCTTTGCTAAGCTGATCAGCTGTTTCAATGTATTTTGAGCAGAATGTCAACGCTTCTGTAGCAATGTAGGCCTCTGCAATGGAACCCTCGGGTCTAGCTCTGTTCCTAACATAGCCCTTGAAAGTGCCTAGCCGCCTTTCAATAGGGTACATCCAGCCATACTGTACTGGACCTCTAAGTAGTGCCTCATCAGGTAGATGAACAGCCAAATGCACCATCACATCAAAGAAGGCTGGAGGATATATCTTCTCAAGGTCGCATAGGATAGTTGGTATCTTGTCTCTAAGACGCTCCAAAGCATCTATCCTGATATTCCTACTGCAGAGTTCCCTGAAGAATTGTCCCAACTCTGCAACTGCTCTGTATAAGTCAGGGCGGCCCAATCCTCTAAGGATAACAGGTAAAACCCTTTGAAGTAGGACGTGGCAGTCATGAGTTTTCAACCCTTGTACCTTGTTTCCATCTGCACTGACTCTCCTTTCAGGGTTGGAAGCAAATCCATGTGGGAATCTCACACGTGACAGGACCTCGCAGAATTCTTTTCTTTTTACCTTGTCCAAGACGTACACAGCTGGTGCCATATCCCGTGGTTTACCTTCATCTTGCACCTGCAAATCCTTTCTGATACCCAGGTGTGTCAAATCAATCCTAGATTTTAAGGTATCTTTCGTCTTGCCTTCAATATTAAGAAGTGTGCCGATAATGCTGTCACATATATTTTTCTCGATGTGCATCACATCAAGATTATGCCTTAGATCCAAATCTTTCCAATACTCCAAGTCCCACAAAGTGGACCTGCGGGTAAACAATAATCTCTCTTCTACCCTGCCACGCTTCCTTTTCCCGCTACCATTACCAGGATGGTTTCCTGGTGTAATATGCCTGACCTTCTCTAATTCCACTTGCAACTCATCGGCGGTGAGCCTCTTTGGCGCATCACGGTTTTCATGCTTTGCATTGAACACATGTCTTCGGTATTTTCTAGGATGCGGCTTGTCCTTGGCAAGGAAACGGCGGTGTCCAATGTAACAGATCTTGCTAAGTATTGCGTATGACAGCGGATTCCTGTCACAGCGAACACATGCATTGTAACCATGTGTCGTTCGCCCTGACATAGTGCCCAAAGCCGGATAATCATGGATGCACCAAATTATAACAGCACGCAGAAAGAAATCAGCTGGTGGGCTGCTATATAGGTCTCGAGTGAGAACACCCTTCCATAGCTGTTGAAGTTCCTCCACAAGAGGCTCCATGAACAAATCAAAATCCTTTCCAGGACTTTTTGGACCTGGGATGAGCAAGGCCATCATGTAGTTTGATTCTTCGGTGCAGACATTTGGAGGCATGTTGTAAGGGATAACAAGCACTGGCCACATGCTATATGTGGCGCTCTGGTGGCCAAATGGGTTAAATCCATCTGAAGCTAAGCCAAGTCTAATGTTTCTCGGGTCAGCAGCAAACTCTTTGTGTTTATCATTGAAGCTTTTCCACTCACTACCATGAGATGGATGGCTCATTACATTCTGATCTCTGTACTCCTGGTTCCTAGAATGCCACAGTACATCCTCTCTTGTTTCAGCATCATGAAACAACCTCTGCAATCTTGGTGTAATTGGAAAATGTCTCAGAACATTATGAGGAATCCTCTTCACAGCATCGCCATCTTTCCATCTTGATGATTTGCATTTCGGGCATTCACTTAAGTTGGCATAATCCTTCCGGAACAGAACACAATTATTCTTACAAACATGGATCATATCATATCCAATTCCAACTGCACGAAGGAAATTCTTCATTTTACTGTAGGTGTGTGGCAGCTCAGACGCATCTGGGAAAGATTCGCGGAAAGCAGCCAACATCGCATCGAATGATTTGTTGGTCATCCGCTCAGATGTCTTCACCTGAAGAAAGGTGACCATAGCTGAGAATACTGACAGCTTATTTCCTGGGGTGACAGCAACGTTGCATTGTTCCAACATGCGGGCCCACCATTTTTCTTCTGCAGGTGAAAGTTCACGGAATGCACGAGCATTTCGTAGCATTGTTTCAATGTTGGTCAAACTCACTGGCTCCGCCACCACCACCTCCTCCTCCTCTTCCACCTGAGCATCAGGCAGATCAAGATGGTGATCTGCTGCTTCCACGTAGTCAATAACATTGACGTTCACAGCTTCACCATGATGAACCCACCTAGTATATGTGACCGACATCCCATACAAGTGTAGATGATTTTGCACAGTTGACTGGGGTCTTGTAACTGAATTCATACAACTGCTACACGGGCAGAGCACATCTGATTTCGGACCACCGTACTCAGCTCTGATAAAGTTCATGAAGTTTTCAACCCCCTCGACATATGCAGCGGAGAATCTTCGAGCAGAAGTTATCCAAGTCCTGTCCATCTGTTAGACATACAAATTAGTTCTTCTACTAGATATTACAGGAAAAACATATATGCTTTTTTATGAAGTCCAGAAAAAAATACCTAGGTCGATGTCTAAAGCTATGGCAAGATATTTGGACGAGCAGATCTAAGTAACGAAATATATGTAAAGCTAATTCAGCAAACAGATTTGAGTGCCAAATTATGGCAGGCTGTTTCAGCAGTCAATGAGGCCGAGCACACAGCCATCGAACTATCGAAGGCCATCGCAGCAACAAAGATCGAGTATAAAACGGTGTAGAGCTATTTCAGCTAACAGATTGGCTACTAGACCATGGCAATCTACGTCACAATAAATATATGGCAGGATATTTTAGCAACTAATCGGCCTTGGCATGCCATCTCAGCTAAGCAGATTGAGTGCAGAACAGGGCAAGGAAGCTTCTTAAGCAGAGCATATTGACAGTAAACTACTTCGGCAAACAGTGAGATTAACAGCGTCTATCAGCTAACATTCAGCGCTACACCGACATGAACGGGGCCTCAGTCTAGAATGCGCGTACCGTGGGAGAAGCTGACCGCCGTGCGTCTCCACACGAACGTCGCCAGCGGTGGCGGCGCTGACCGCCGTGCGCCTCCACAAGAACGTAGCCAGAGGTGGCGGCGCGGCTAGAGGACGGCAGTCTACGAGAGCGTACTGTGGGAGCGAGAGGATCGCCGAACCGCGGCGCCGACGTATCGGCGCGGCGGGGAGGGCGTCTTTGGCGGAGCGAATGGAGTGGAGGGGGACAGGGGGAGGGGGTTTGGGGAATATTATTGGCTAGTTGGCCGAAGGGCGGTTGAATCGGATTTGGGGGGAATTTTTGGGTGTGGGGGGGGGGAGGATTTTCGCGCGGTGGGCGGGGGGAGTTTGGCGCATGGTCGGTTTCTCCAAGTGCAGTCCCACGTGTCAGTGAAGAGGCAAGCCGAAGCGCGTTCCGTTTGCGTGAGCCGTGTGCAGGACCGAACGTGTGTGGGGTGCAATGCGACCGCGACAGGAGTGCTGTGAGTGTACCGCATTTTTTCCTTTTAAACTAGGTGCTTCGCCCCCTAAAAAAATCTGTTGCTTCGCGCGATCCATCGATACTACTACTAGTAATCCGGTAATCCCGACTAAAACGGCGCGGCCGGGTCTTTTCCCGCGCGATATGCTGGGAGGTTGGCTTAGTTGGGTTTTTTAGGACGAGTAATGCTACACCTACGTAATCCCAGTTACGTAATTAACGCAATGTGAAACGTGTGAGCTGTTGATTGTAGATTGGGGGGAGGGAGGGGCCCACCACCATGAAAATCAGGGGAGGAGAGAGAGAGGCAATTTACGTTAACCCTTTCGTAGGTTCCCGTAGATGTAGAAAGATGTGTCCGATCCTGCAATATAGGCCGTCCGATCTATATCTAACGGATAGGAAGGAAACTATGACAATTTACCCGCACTCCTCTCCACATTTGCAGATAAGGCTTTCCCTCGTTCATCCTTTTCTCCCACAAGATCTTGATCTTCCGTGCAACGCACGGGCATCTTGCTAGTACTCCTACAATATGTATATTATTGTGAAAGTTCATATACACCGGCCGAGATTAATGCAAACACGGCAGATTTTCATTACATTTCGAACTTTTATAGGACAAAAAAATAAAAGAAACCCGACCCTAAACCTATTCTACGGCGGCGACCGACGTCCTCCATCTGTGATCTCCATGTACGGGGGCGGGGTTCAAGACCCGTGAAGTGAAGGTGCGGTCTCCGGCGAGGAAAAGTAGAACACGGGAGACGGACCGGCCAGTTGGCACACCATGCCCTGCCGCCTCCCATGCCCTACTCATCCTCGGAGGAGTCCCCGACCTCGGCGGTGCCGGACGTTGGACGGCGGCAAGTAGGACGCGTGGCTGACGGTGCTCCCGTCGTCGGCCGCCAGCGTGGCCACCGCTTGTGCGGCGACTTGAGCGAGGGCGGCGACCTCGAGCTCCATCCCCGAAGACAAGCTCTCCCGCAGAGCGTTCGCGCTTGCGGTCATGGCGGATGTGGTTCCAGGTAGGAGGACGATGCGCTATGGTGTGGAGGTTAGCTGGGCGTTGCCGCTTTAAGTAGCGCATTCCGGTGAGGCCAAGCGTCCGGGTGCGTCATTAAGTCGCCGGAGTTGGTTCCGCGGGCACCGAGCCTCTTAATGACGACATACGAACGGACGGCATGAATGCGGGCAGCTGGCGCCGGCTGGGAACGCACCGCGCGACGGCGCGAGGGACGAGGGTTTTGGTGTGCCAGGGTAGTCAGCTGCGGTCGTGGCAACGTTGGAGATGCCCTTTGCTCACATGCGATCCCCGCATGTCATTGGAAAAGCAAGACGACCCGGCATGGTCTCAGGTCCAGAGGATGCAGTTGGCCGCGCTACACCACTCCGCGGACGCGTCGCGGCGCCCCGTGCATCCTCGACGAGCCGGGTGTTGGGGTGTGTTTGGATTGTGGCCAAAGTGCACCTTGCCAAAATTTTGGTCATGACCAAAAGATTGGTCTTTGTTTGGATGGTTGCCATTTTTTTGGCATGCCAATGAACTCTAGCCAACTCTAGTTCATTTTTCTTGCCAATGTCGGCCAAATCATGGGCAACCAATACCTCAACCAAAATTTTGGTCATGACCCAAAGATTGGTCTTTGTTTGGACGGTTGCCATTTCTTTGGCATGCCAATGAACTCTAGCCAACTCAAGTTCATTTTTCTTGCCAATGTCGGCCAAATCATGGGCAACCAATACCTCAACCAAAATTTTGGCTACCCAATGCTTTGATGGGGCAACCTTGGGCACAAACCAAACATACCGTTGGTCGTGCCACAGCACTAACGCCACCCTCGGCAAACTGAAACCGACCGTGTCTAGCGACGATATGAGCGTGTCGCTCACCGCGGTCGCCGTGTCCAGAGGCGGTGCTGGAGCTGCGCCCCGTTGTTGGCCCCAACGACCCACATGAACGGTTGTCGGTGGCGAGGAGGTCGTGGGCCAGCTCCTCCATTGGACTAGTCTGCGCTACGTCGTCCCGACGGGTGTGCCCCACATGTCTGTTTCCCTGTTTTCCCGGCCATATTCGAGCGTCAGTGCTCCGCGTTGCGCATTAGGCCTTTCACTATGTAGGCCAAGCGAGACAACTTATTGTTTATTTGAGCCGTTCAAGTATAATCATGTGGCGTTTGCTTATTTCTCATTCCTCTCCAACCCTCTTCTCCATCGATCATGTCGCCCTCCAGTCGAGTCCATCCTCCCGCATGCCTCATTTGAACATTCCGCCGAGTATCATTCGCATGTACCCACCCTAGTCCTCTTTCAATAGATCTCCGGACCCCGAGATGAAATCGAGAGGGAACGAGTGGGGGCACGTGATACCTAAGGCGGATTCAAAATTTTGAACCGGTGATCATAGCATCCGCAAATCATATATAAAGGGTATTCAATGTTCGTTTCGTTTTTGAACGTACAATATACTCCCTCCTATCCTTTCTAGTTTACATATAAGTTTTATGTGTAGTCAAAGTATATCTACTTTGATCAAAAAGGTATCAACATTCAACAACGCCAATCAATATTGTTAGATTCGTACGTACTCCTAGATTTGTACTCGAGATGGTTTCCAATTTGACTATTGACAAGATTAATAGTACATGAGATGTATAATGTGAAAATTATATCATTGGAAACTCCTTTCACATACGAATTTGACCGTATGCTTTGTGTAAGTTGCATGTCATATATTATTACTCTAACATTTGGTCAAAGTTAGCCTCGAAAAACGCATTAGACCCTGTATGCTTTGTGTAAGTTGCATGTCATATATTATTACTCTAACATTTGTGTAAGTTGCATGTCATATATTATTACTCTAACATTTGGTCAAAGTAGTATAGTGGAAGTGGATCCTCTGACGTAGGTATCCCTGCCTTACCCTCCCTTTCGGTCACTTACTGGCGGACCCCATGCTTGCTAGGCCCCGCATGTCAGTTACTCAATGGGTTCGGCCACGTCAGGGGATCCTCATCCGTAGTATACTCCCTCTGTTTTTATTTACTCCGCATAAAACGGAGGGAGTGGTGGTATAATAAATGACGCGGGCGGGGGAGGGGGAGGGACGTCGGTTTGCTCTCAACTGCGGTCCCACAAGCGAGCGAAAACGCAAGACGAAGCGCGTTCCATTCGGTGAGCGACGTGGAGGGTCCAGCGTGCCGGGCTGCAACGCGAACGCGACAAGAGCGATGTACAGTCAAAACCGATTGACCGGTCGTCACCGGAACCACTATTCACACCAGAACCTTCGCTGCTCGGCCTACGCCAGCCACTGCCCTAAAACCACACCAAATCTCCAGCCCATTCCCCCACCTTTCGATCCCCTAGCCCGCATCAAGCGTCCCCTAGTTCGCCGGAAAGCCATGGTGCGCCGCAAGATCACTTACTACAAGATGCTGACGCCGGAGCGCCGCGCAGAAATCGCGGCGGCGGTCGGCGCCACAGACCTCCGTTCCCAAGCTCGCTTTGCGGCGGGCCAATCCCCGAGTTCTCTGGAGCCAAGCTACGAGGAGGAGGAAGCCGATCCAATGTTCATGGCGGAGGTCGCGGCGCAGAAGGCCCCCGATGGGTATGAGACGATGGACGTCGACTTCGTGCCGGCGTCCGAGTCCCCCATGGTGCAGGCGGACCAGCGGTTCAACATGGCGATACTAAAGGAGGACCGGGAGGCAGAGGCTCAACTCGACGCGGAGCGCGCGCATGCCGCTGCCATCGAGGCTCTCCTGCAGGCGGAACCGGATGTCGTGGATGTGAACCGGGCGGCGGAGGCTCAACTTGAGGCGGAGCGCGCGGATGCCGCTGCCATCGAGGCCCTCCTGCAGGCGGAACCGGACGTCCTGGACTTGAACCGGGCGGCAGAGGCTCGACTCGACGCAGAGCGCGCGGATGCCGCTCTCATCGACGCCCTCCTGCAGGCGGAACCGGACGTCCTGGACTTGAACCGGGCGGCGGAGGCTCGACTCGACGCGGAGCGCGCGGATGCCGCTGCCATCGAGGCCCTCCTGCAGGCGGAACCGGACGTCCTCGACTTGAACCGGGCTGTGCTCTCGTCCGTGCAGAGCGCCCGCACGCTCCGCTTGAACGAGTAGCTGGAGGCCGAGGACAACCACGGTGCGGAGACACACGTCGGCAGCGACGGCTGGTTCGCGCCGGCAGCCAAAGACGACGAGGTCGTCTCTTTCCGCGAGCAGTGATAGTTTTTCTTTATGTTGTTGTTTTTATGGATCTTTTGCTGTGTAAAAACATATATTTGTTATGCAAGTCGCCTGACTTGGGTCAGTCTACCATTTCAGGCGGTTGGATGAATATCCTACGTCTCCTAACCCTTCTTTCCTTCTTCCTCACCTCTTCTTCTTCCCCAACAGACCACCGCACGGGCCGTACGGATACTCCCCAACATGCGGTTGGATAAACATACTCTATGAACGAAAATTATGTGTCAGCGATAGGATGGCTGAGTTTGGTGTGTTCCCATGCGACAACACGTGTCAGTGAGGGTGCGTTCCCTTGGTTGGGTTTGCGGCGTGCAGGAGCGACCGTGTGAGGGTGCGGTGCGACCGCGGCGTGCAGGAGCGACCGTGTGAGGGTGCGGTGCGACCGCGATAGCCGTGCGCAAGTGTACCTCCTTCTCATTTTGAAAACTTTAGGCAAGCTTGGAAAAAATGTGTGGCGAAGTTTGGCAATGCAAGGCCTAGACCCAAACAGGATAAGTACGTACGTACTAGGAGTACTAGTGTTAAAAAAGAAAGGCTGGGTTTTCCTTCGCGGGATTTAATCGATACAAATCCTCGTTTCACGTGTCAATTAATGCGTATTTTTTTCTCCAAAGACCAAAGAGCTAACCATCTCACTCCTCATCGCTTGATTAATGCAGCGCCATGCAAACCAACCTTCTCACTTCCGCATGCATGCAGGGGATATTAATGTCCTTGGTTGCTAACCCCATCA
This sequence comes from Triticum aestivum, assembly GCF_018294505.1. Taxonomy (NCBI): domain Eukaryota; kingdom Viridiplantae; phylum Streptophyta; class Magnoliopsida; order Poales; family Poaceae; genus Triticum; species Triticum aestivum. The sequence continues at coordinate 49,320,916 of NC_057803.1, forward strand.
ATTTTGCCTCGATTAGTGTTAGTGGCCCTTTGCAAATTGTAATTTTGATATACTGGCCTTGTGTACAAAAAAATGGAGGTAGTAACTATATTTGACTTCCTTCCCCATTGCGGTGACGTCGACGATATTTTTTTGGTGGTTTGGCGAAGTGCGTTCGACGGAGAACACCATTGAGGGAGACCACGGTAAGTCGTTCGCAAGTGCCGCCTGCAAGCCGAGACAACCGCCTTATTTGCATCCAGGAAGTCCTTTACTAGTACTACTATAACTAATGCGGTGAGATGGCTTCTCGAAGAAGACGATGGAGAAGCGGAGTCAGCGAAGAGTGAAATGATGGTTGCTTCGTCCGTGCTTTTGTGATTTGACGCCTCACTGCTTTGTGATTTGTGATAGAAGGGACAGGGGAGTAGACTCTGTGCTCTATACTGTACTACATGCGTCCAAGCATGGGAGAAAGAGGAGAGACGTTGCATTTTTCTATTCCTTCAATCAATCAATCAGGGAGCTTCGGTTCCATCTTTTTGGCTTTGGCAACACCGTCCACAATGGTTCCCACGATGCCAAAAGCTATTTTCACATTTGGCTACACATTGTGGATGCCCTTAACCGTACCACTTGGTTTTGCTCCTGTGTGCTATCTATACAAATCTCAATTATATTGATCTAAAAAATTATAGAATCGAGATTAGTAAAAAGGAGGTGATTTTGCCGCGCGGATGGCGGGGGAGGTTTCTTATTTTCGGAGGACGTTGTCCTGGCGGTTTGCTAACATGCGGTCCCACGTGTCAGTGCTTTACCAAGCCGATCCGCGTCCCACATGAGGCAGAACAACGGCAGAAGCAACACGTGGTTAAGTTGAAGAAGATGAGGGAGAAGCGGATTCAGCAACGAGTGAAATGATGGTTGCTTCGTCCCTCCAACTTAACTGCGGGAAAGGTGCAGCTTTGTGATTTGACGCCTCATTGCTCATTACTACGCCGGCGCCATGACTGGGGTGCTTCACCCCGGCTGCTCTGCACTGTATTCCGGTATGGCACGTGGACCCGGTAGCTTGATGTCCCACATGTCGGCGAAAGGGACTAGAAGATTTATGAAAGCGAGCGCTCCACTCTTACGACGGAGGAGTAGACGACACGACGGCCCAGTGAACTGTCACTTGTACTGTATAGTACTATAGTTTTGCTGTTTCGCACGATCCATCGATACAAACCCGATTAAACAGGAAAGGGCGGGATTTTTCCCGCGCGGTAGATGATACTGGCCATACATTTCAAAGGCAATTTTAATGTATGCAAACTGAATAATTATAAGTAACAATATGATATCTAGTAAAACTAAAAACACATATGATTTATTGTGTTAGAGTGTAGTAGTAGTGCTGTATTGCATAGTTGTTAGATGTAACATGCGAGAACGTGTAGAGATGTAGTTTTGGAGGGCCTACAGAGAGAAAAGCGTAATACGGTCACCGAACTTCAGAATAAGCTGATTACGGTCACTATATACGTTTTGCGGTGATTATACGGTCACTTGCTCACAGCTCAGCATCGGATTGCACTCTGTTGACCGGCCAAATAGTCTGCGTGGCGCCATGTTGACTAGTTAAATTGACCACGTTCGTTGTGGGTCCCACCTGTCAGTTCGCATAGGCAAAAGGTCAGATAAACACAAATTTACGCAGGCGCGACAAGGCTCCAACCCGTGCGCGGGAATCACCTGGTTGTGTATGTGTCTGTCAGGGCCTGATGTGTGCGCATGCACGTGTAGGTTGAGCACTTGAGCGTGAGAGTGTGTGTTGGTCGTGTGGTGTACTGGTGTGTGCATGCATGCGTGCGTGTGTGCGTGTGAGTGTTGCGTGCGTGCGTGCGTGGCTGCGTGTGTACGTGTGAGTGTTGCGTGCGTGCGTGGGTGCATGTGTTTGTGTGAGTGTTGCGTGGATGCAGTTCGTGTGCATGCGTGCGTGTGTGTATAATCACCACACCAGCTCCTGTGTGTTAAAACAGACGGCTCAGCATACCAATACAAGGCCACCTTGTCCGCTGTGCCCGCGGTCATGACTTCGAACCACCGTCCAAATATTTTTTTGTCGTTTGTTTTCATTCTTACTAGCAAGATGCCCGTGCGTTGCATGTAACATCAAGATGCATTTGTATGACTTGTTTATCTTGTGAGAGAAAAGGATGAACGAGGGAAGGCCTTATTTGCAAATGTGGAGAGGTGTGTGGGTACCTTTTTGCAAAATTGCCATAGTTTCTTTCCTATCCGTCAGATATAAATCGGACGGCCTATATTGCAGGATGGCAGGCACACCATCATCACCAACTCTGTTTTTTATAAGAGTGTATTTTATGTATTTTATAAGAGTGTAGATGTAGAGTAGATACAAGTCGACAGGTGGGCACGATGGTAGTGAGATAATGTGATGCAACACTAGAGGTGCCACGTGGAGCGTTTAACTGGTCAACTAGTCATGTCATGAGCAAATACAGAGTTGTACGGTGAGCCCGTGACTGCATAATAACCACTAAACGTAAATGGTGACCGTAATGAGTGGATTCTGAAGTCCAATGTACGTATCGTGCTTTCGCTTCAAATACAATGATCGTCATTGCATATATCGCGAGAGAAAGATGAAACATGCGTGAATTTTCTGGGGGCTTACTTTTAGAGGACCTGGAGATAGTTTTGTGTGCATACGTGAAAGGGGCGTACAGGGGGGGTATGCGATGGAGAGAGAGATGCTCTTCGTTTCTCTTTATTATGACTAACTTTGTATATAGTATAAAAATATACAAATTCACAGTGCGGAATAAATATCATTGTGGGCACCATGCAATGCAAATTAGCGTTCGTACTCCTCCATATAACTTTGTAATGTTGTATATATGTAGAAACTCTAAAATAATTTTTTGGCCACACTTTATTCAAAAGGAATGTTGTATGCGAAATAAACGTGAAGAGAGGGCTTTTTAGATCAATGGGGTACGTGATGTAACATGTGTGAATGTGTAGTTGATGCATTTGGCGGGGCCTAGAGAGGTATGTGTGTGTATTACGTATTCGAGAGAGGCATGGATAGAGGGGCCGACGGGGGGGGGGCGTGGGAGAGATAGCACGAGAAATGAGAGTGGTCTAGAGAGAGAGACGAATATGACGTCACGACAAGAGATTCCATTCCCTTGAGTGTGTATATGCAAGGGGGAGGGAATAGAGGCACCAGGAGAAATTTTCTGTGTGTGTGGTGTTTGTGTTGGTATGTGTGGGTGTGAGAAGATAATGAGACGTGGGGGCAGAGGGTGTGTCACCGCGTGAGGTCCGGTGGGTCGAGGTGAGGCCCTTCGTTCTGTTCCGTCCTGCGCCACATTGGTCGGCCCGTGATGCATTTAGGAAGACCCATGGATGACTAGTCGTACAAGACAAAGATAGCAGAATTGTGAAGGACTCTGTGTCCACTGACAAAGCCGGCTAGGATTTGTAACCCTAGGTTCTCGGACTAAGGTAACCCCTTTATCTCTGATATTACTATTCATCCAACCTAACTTTAAGGGGCATCCTACAGAATGCTCTGCTAGAATCATACTCGTCGATTAGGAAGAGAGGTGTGAGACAATGCGTGAGAGATAGGCGTAAAGATAATGTGCGTACATGAGACACGTAGGCAGGTCCATGTATATAGAAAGGGTCGATGAGGATTGTGCGTGTGTATGTTTGCGAGAGGAAGAGTGCTTGTGATAAAGGTTAGTGAAAACAGTTGTAAATGGTTACGAGAGGGAGGGAGGGTTATATCTAGAGCATGTGTGCGAGAAAGACACCTCGGGAGAGAGTGTGTGAGCATGTGTGAGAGACCACCGATGGAGAGTGAAACTACACGTAAAAGACTGCTCTACACATTGATTAAAGATATAAATTGTATCCAAATATTAGGATGGGATCATGATATTTGCAATTCGCGTAAGGAGCGGTCATTGATCCATCAGACATCTAGATTCTATCGAATTTGAGCATGTCTATGTTATTATTCGACACAATTGATCCACATAGTTAGTATTTTGAACTCCAGACAATGCATCGCTTTAGCAATCGAATATAAACGTGAGTATAGTTCATGTTGTGTGTGTAAAGCACATTATACATACGAAAGTTACACAATGGACATTATAAATAGCTACTACCTATGAACTAGCATACATTTGAATTCAACTTAAGGTGGTTTAAAAAAATCAAATTCAACATGAAGTCCATTCAATTATTTGAATTTGATATCATGGCATTTGTAAACCATACCTAAATTATGGGGGCACCAATCATTGCTCTGATTTTGTACATAATAGCATATGTAGTCGTGTACAAAATAGATTCAAATTTAGCTCCTCCATTCCAAAATAATCGTAGTTATAGGATTTTCAAGTGTCAAAATTTCAAAAAGAAGCGGATAATTTAATGAGGTTTTCAAACATACAAGGTCAAATATAACGTTGTATATTTAGGTCAATCCTCATAGTTGAAGAGTACTCTAAATGTGAATGCTTGTGTTTCAAAATTTCGAACGAAGCGCCAAAAGAGCCTCTACTCGCCCGAAACCGCGTGAGACCAATGTTTGGTAGTACAAGGAAATTACTTTTCTAATAACTCCGACCCGTGAAACCTACCGACCCGACGTCCAAAGGTCTAAACCGGGGTAGGTTTGTAGCTTCATCTAGACACCACGCAACCGCATCCGAAAAACATTCATACACAATGGCCGCCTAAGCACACATGCGCGCGGCCGAAATCGCTGCCGCCCACTATTTGGGACACCTGGGATTACCATCCTACCCCTGACCCGCAGTAGGTCTGAAATTTAAGAGGGGGTCAAAGTTTGTACTTTCCCCAAATTTCAAACAAGCGCGTCCCATTTCTGTTCAAAAAAGCAAAAAACAAGCGCGTCCCAGACCGAAACATGATTTCCCCCAACCCGTCCGATTCCCCATTCGTACTCCGCGGGCGCCAAAACTACCTCTCCACCAGCCGCGAAACCTCGGCGTCCTCCGTCTGCCACCCCATCCCACCCATCAACCGCCGCCCTCCTCCATCACGCCGGAGCCGATACCCCGACGTCGTCGTCCACCGCAACCTCATCCGCAACGCCCTCCACGGCTAGTAGTTGAAGCCGAGGCCGAGCCTTCCGTACCCGAGCCAGTTCAACCGTGCCGTCCTGCGCCTCACCGCTGCTGCTCCAAATTCGCCACCCTCCACCGCACCGGAGCTGTTCCTGCTACGCCGTCCTTTGCCGCCTCGGATCTGCTTCCCCTCCGCTGACATACGGCCACGGCAACACAGTCAACAATTTGGCCATGGGTTCGTCCAAGCCTGCACCCTCCAGAACATCGGTTTCCCCGGTAAAAAGAAGAAAATCGGCGCGACTTGTGGAGGTGACCACACCGGCAGCCGAAAAAGGTACTCCTCTTCCCTTATTCGTGCAAATCTTATGTCTCTGCTTGCACGGTATTTATCCCACAGAAGACACTAGTTGACCGCTTCTTCTTGATACTAGATGTTCCTAGTAACTCGCGATGCACAAGGTTTCTCCTCATATACTATTTCACCTTAGCTAGAGGTCCGTCGCCCCCCTGAATTTCAATTTCTGGCCACTTGATTCCCAATTAACGGAAGCATTCCCCGACGTAACAGGTGCTAGTACGCCTATTACGCCAGGGAAGCAATGCCTTGGTGTTTATCTTAGGGGCGTGTGCGGCCTAGAGCTACTGGCGCTCGATCTGGAGGTCGGCCGGAATTAAAGGGATGGACTGGGGGCGCTGCCAAGCATGGCGGTGGTGTGAGGTCGATGGGAGGGCGGGGCGGCGGAGGCAGGGGTCTGGGCCGGTGGTCGCTGGCGGTTCGAGAAAGATCATTAACAGTGACTGGCGGGAGGTAGACGAAGGACATCTGCCCGTTCCTTATAGATCGGACGGTTCATTAAAAAAATCGACTGACCTATTTATTTTTAGTTGATTGTTATCTTAGATATGACCACATGTGGTGGTGTGCTGGAGGAGTACCTGCATTTCCTGTGCTCATATATTACAAAATCATACAAAGTAGAATCTAATTTTGTTTGCCATGCAATGTTGTAGAGCTATCATATGTCTCCTGTCATTTATTTTTCAGCCACCTGCTATTTGCTACTTTTACAGTGCACTAGTTCTGCACACACTTCACCCTTACTCTCACTGTTGTGTTTTTATGCAAGGGTATTTTAGACTCTGCTGCCATGAGAGAAGCCAAAAAGAAAAGAGAGAAGTCGCTCCAGTTTGGTGTGCGGGTAGGCAAGACACGTTTCAGCGCTATAATGGGTGCAGTGTCAGCAGATGGAGACGGTAAACGTAGCTCTGGAGTTGATGACCTCGCTCGCAATGAACCACCATCCCAGGTGCTTGCTTTAACTTCGCGGTGTCATATGTGGTTGCATGTTCCATATGGTGTCTAGCTTGTATTCAAAAGGCCGAAGTCGGTAAGATAAGGAAATATTTTTTTTTACATGAACCACCATCCCGTGAGCACCAGAAGACAAATAGCTAGTCAGGGCACTGGCCGAGCCAGTGACAAGCCCAACAAAGATAGGCATCACCTGGAATCCAACTAAAAAGCTGCAATGGTGACGAAGCAGCCCGCCTCTCACCAGGCTCTCAGGTCCTAGATGATCATGCTCACCACTCCAGCTGGATGTCTAGCTTGTATTGCTTCCAATTTGGTTAAATTGCATCTGCTTAGCTTACACATTATACCTTTGAATATGACATGCCTTTCTGTTTTTGGTACATACTAGTACATCTGTGTATTAACCATGTTCTTACATCAAACTAATGTTCTTGTGTATCCCTCATCAATCACTTATGACGAGGCAGGCAGGCAAGGGGACTACTCCTCATTTGAAGAATGCAGCGTCAGCCTCCCGACTTGATTCTCAAGAAACAGAAATGCTAGATGAAGATAGTGAACGTAGCTCTGTAGTTGATTACAACATTTCCCCTACACTAGCATCGCAGGTGCTTGCTCTAACTTGGCAGCGTGATATGTGGTTGCATGTTGCATATGGTGTCTAGATTGTAATTCTTCCAATCTAGTTAAACTGCATGTGCTAGCCTGCTTAGCTTATACATTATACATGTTAATGTGACATGCCTTCCTGTATTTAGTACATAGTACACCTGTCTATTAAGCATGTCCTTACATAAAACTATTGTTTTTTGTATCCCGCATCAATCAACATGACGAGACACCTTTAGTATATGCAGTGCGATATTAGTTGCATCTTTCATATTATTTATAGCATGCACTGCTTCTAATTTGTTGAAATTCCATTTTTGATGGGACACTTTTAACTTGGCAGAGTCATATTGGTTGCATCTTTCATGTGGTGTCTAGCTTGCATTGCTTCTTATTTGCTGGAATGGTTTCTGCTTAGTTTACACAAACAGTTGTGAACATGCCATGCCGTCCTGTTTTTCGTACATATTCCATCCTGGTATCATGTGTTTGCCTTACATCAAAGTAGTGATTGTTAGTATCATGCATGAATGAGTTCTGAAGAGAGAATTTTATTGCTTTTTCTTGTCGGTTTTACTTGAAAATTTAAAATCAATAAAGCGGAAGGAAGTTAGCAAGTCATCGGATAAAGGTGCTCCTTCCGAATGGAGGGCCTCTACAGTTTCTACTCCTCCACACCCCCAAGATGATTTCCAAGACAACACATGCATAAACACTCAACAAAGGTGTGTTTATGATGAGCACGTCTCCCCTAGTGCAGCATCACCGGTGCTCCCTCTAACTTGGCACTGTTATATGTGGTTGCATGTTATGTGTGATGTCTAGCTCGTATTGCTTCTAATTTTGTTGAATTCCATCTGCTTACTTTACACATTATACTTGAATAAGACACGTGTTCCTGTTTCTAGAACATACAATATTTGTCTATCACACCATGTTCTTACATGAAATTACTACTATTGTGTAACCTGCAACAATCACTTATCATAAGACATGTTTGACTTTGGAGTGTGATATTGGTTACATCTCACATTCTTTTCTAGCTTGTATTACTAATTTGTTGAAATGGCACTTATGACGAGACAGTTTTAACTTGCTGGAGTGATATTCGTTGCATCTTTCATATGGTGTTTAGCTTTCATTGCTTCTAATTTGTTGACATGCCTTCTCCTTAGTTTACACATCATAAGCTGTGAATATGCAATGCTGTGAATATGCAATGGCACTAATGACGAGAGACCTCTAACATGGTAGTGTGATGTTGTTTGCATCTTGCATATGATTTATTTCTTGTACTGCTTCACATTTGTTTAAACGCCATTTATGATGAGACACTGTTAACTTGGCAGAGCGATATTTGTAGCATCTTTCATATGGTGTCTACCTTCCATTGCATTGCTTCTAATTTGGTGAAATGTCTTCTTCTTAGTTTACACATCATAGTTCTGGTTATCTCTTCCATCCTGTTTTTCATACATATTACATCCTCCTATCATGTGGTTGTCTAACATCAAAGTTCAGTTCGTCTGCATCACGCATCAATTTGTTTTGAAGAACTAAATTGTTATTCGTTTTTCTTGTCGGCTTGACTTAACATGGCACAGAGAAAGAGGAAGAAACACAGAATGGCAGGGAATGAGAAGCGGATGAATCCTGCAGATTCTGTTGGTACTGATGGTGCAATAGAAGGTCAAAGTCCAGCAGAAAATTCTACAAACACGACATCCCATGCTACATGAGTTGCAAAAAAAGACAAACAGAAACAAATAGCTGCCACCAAACAAGCAGAGACAACCCTAGTTCTTGCAACACCTACCACAGTACTACCAGCTGCACGACGTACTCGTGCGTCAACTGAGCTAGCAGCACGTTCCCAAGCTCCCTTGCCACCTGACACTACTTCCCAAGCACTCTTGACACAAGACGAGTTGGCAATATCAGATGAACCTTGTGAGCTTCAACAGCAAGAAGGTAGTTGCTGGAGTCAAGTTACAGTTGCATGCTTCTTTATATGTAGTCTCACAGTTTGATGTACACTAACACTTCCTATGTTTGTTGTTGGACTAGCACCTAGGCGCAAGAGGAAACAAACATCAGGGATAATGCTCGATAGGTTAACTAAATCTAGAGGAGGAAGAATGAAGATCTGTTTTGTGGCAGGTTTAAAAAGGCCACGTGATGCTACAGAGTCAGCCAAGTTAGTATCAGAGGCAGCGGTTGCTGTTAGGTGTCATGTACGTATCCTCCCAACATGGATTCAGTACAGGAATGACAAAGACGAAACCCAGTTCAACATCTTCCTCGACCATTTATCTGTAAGTATGGTTATGTATGGAAACTAGTAATATCGTCTTGCTCTGTCCAATACTTTCTAGGTTGCTGATAATGAGACTCCCATAATTTTCAACAGATGAGGTTCAAGTTGGATAGCCAAGATGATGCAACCAGACAAGCTTGCACCCATGTTTTCAAGTCTGCTCTGCGACAGTATCGGTATACCTTGAGGAAAACTCACTTTGAAGGCAAGGCTAACAGTGAACTTGCCCAAACATCTCTAGTGGAAAATATATCTAATGAAGACTGGAGAGGCCTTGTTAAACACTGGTCCGATCTGAAGTATCAGGTACATTATATATATGTCATCAGATCACATGTTGAAGTCCTATTTAAGCATATGCCACACAAATCTATCTTCTTGTAGGTGAACTGTTCAAAGAACAAGGCCAACCGTACGAAAGTGAAATTCCAACAGACGACAGGATCTCGTAGCTATATTGCACACCGCGAGGCTCTTGTAATTAGCTACTGTTTCACTCTTTTCGCCATACCATATTATCAGATCTATATTGACTTGTTCCAAATGCAGAGGAAAGCCCGCAAGGACCAAAAAGTACCTGAACCAAATGCTGTGGAAATCTTCAAGGACTGTCACACCAGCAAGAAGAAGGGCATGACTACACCAGTCAAAGCCGCTGTTGTAAGTCCTTAACCCTCGTGCCTTTTAACTACTACTTACTCTGACTTGTGCCTTGAACTGCATGGTTTGCAGCCAATGTCTATTACTCTTTTCAATTATATACACAATTGTCTTAGCGTATCATTGCACCTTACAAGGTTTAAAAGAGAGGAGTGATGTTCCTTTGATCTTGACCCGCAATCTAGTTCCGTGCTGGACTTGCCCACACAACGTTACAATTGCCTGTTTGTCTGTTCTCAGTTGTTTTGTGATATGAATGACGTCATACTATGCTTACCGTATTATAAACTTCGTCTCTTTATCCTTAGCCCTCAATACAATGTGAAGAAATAGACAATACATTAGCGATGGTACATGGTCATATGTTTGGAACCTGGTCTTATTATGTACTTTGCAATAAAATACAACTAATATTTTACATGGGTTCACCAGAATAAGTTCTTTATACAGACCAAAGCTATTTTGTTTGGTTTTGCTGCCTCCTTAATATCTTCTGTTCTGGTACTACTAATGTAAAACCTCAAATTTTCAGCGAGCTATGGAAAAAATGGTGGAACCGCCACCTTTTGAAGGTGGCGAGGCAACTATAACCGCAATGTCAGCTCTTGCTGCAGTGGGTCAGTACCTGTCCACTAACAGTGCCAAAAGCACGTTCCTGCGTAATATTGTGTTGGTTGTTTAGGCAATATCGTCCAAACTGCCTCATGATCAAGATATGCAAGCTCAAAGCAATGTTGTATCTGCGCTCCAGACACAAGTCCATTCCCTAACAGAGACCTTTGTGAAACAAGGAGAAACATTGCTCAATGTCGTCAAGATATGCATGGTTTTGAAACCAGACTATCAGACATTTGCTATGTTGTTCAGGAGCCTAGGGGAAATGAAGGCGAGGGTTATGGTGCTCCATCAGACAATACAACATGAAAACGTAACAGCCAGGTCAAATGAACTCAGCTTCTGAACTTCTGGTGGTGCATTTATCTGCTAGACTGTTAAGTTTTATGCCAACCTTCCTTTTGTTATATAGTTGTAATTTGTTTTGGTGTGATACAAAATTTATTCTTAACGTGGAGCCACCGCTTGAAGAAAACAGCAAGCCATTTTTGTATAGTGTAGGGTGTTCCCTATATTTGCACCGGTGGCGATCTTTGATGCCGAGTGGATGTAATCTATGCAATCGCCTTAATAGCCTAGCGTTAGTTTCGACCTTATTTATTTCCTAGTCTTCTTCCCTGGTTTGCTAGTGGCCGCAACTACCATGGGCCATATACGGGTCGTAGGATCCATGGGTCTCCTATGGGCCGTCGATAAATGGGCCAGTAATCGGTGGGCCTCGGGCCGTCGGATAAATGGGTCTAAATGGGCCATAATCGGGAGTAATTGGTACCGGCCCAGCATGGTAACATGCCGTTAATAGGCCGTAGGACAGCAAAGGCTTAATTCTGTCACAGGCATAATGGGTCGTTAATGGGCCAGAATATAGGACGGGCTGGAAACGGCGCAACGGGTTAACAGGCCAGAAATGGGCCGACTCTTGCCATGGGCCGAATTTGGCCCATTAGGGTAACAGGCCAGTAACGGGCCGACTCTTGCCATGGGCTGAACTTGGCCCATTAGTGGAACAGGCCAGTAACGGGCCGACTCTTGCCATGGGCCGAATTTGGCCCATTAGGGGAACATGCCAGTAACGGGCCGGAAGTAATTGAGGGCCGAAAAGGAGCCCAAGAACGTATGGGCCGTCAATAGGCCGAAAGCTAACACGGGCTGGAAACGGCCCATGTAAATCACGGGCCGTTAATGGGTATAAAGAAAATTACTGTTCATTATGGGCTAGAGTCACCGTGGGCCTTTACCTGGGACGACCTATTATGGCACACAAAAATCTTGTGGGCCTTTACCTGGGCCGGCCCATTATGGCCCGCGAAATCTTGTGGGCCTTTAGCTGGGCCAGCCCATTATGGTCCACAAAATCTCATGGGCCTTTAGCTGGGCCGGCCCATTATGGTCCACAAAATCTTGTGGGCCTTTAGTTGGGCCGACCCATTTAAACTTGTTGGGCCGTGCCACGTGTCGACGTATCATAGGCGCCTTATGTCCAGTGAGTGGATGACATCTGTCCCGACGATGAGCCGACACGTGTTTCCTCTAGCCAATGATGATTTTACACGTGGAAAATCCCCATTGGTCAGGGCTGTTAACGGGTTATCGGATCCAAAACTCGACCCGATAGCTTAACGCCGTTCCGTTACGGTGGATGCCACATGTCGATCACCCTTGACGAAAGCACTTCTGTGACGCGTGATTTATCGTCATGGAAGTGGACACTACCGTGATGATAATTTTGGTAATGTCATGGAACACTTCTACGACAGCACAGGTATGACTATCTTGATTCTGTCATAAATTTGTCATGGATGTACATGCATGACAAAAAAGTGACCTACTGTGACAAACACGTATCATCACGGAAGTGTATTTTTTTGTAGTGGAGGTAAACTACTCACACTTCATCGGAGGGGCTATGGTGATGATGTAGAAGCCCTCCGTGATCGATGCCCCTCCGGCGGAGCTCCGAAACAGGCCCCAAGATGGGATCTCGTGGATACAGAAAGTTGCGGCGGTGGAATTAGGTTTTTGGCTCTATATCTGATCGTTTGGGGGTACGTAGGTATATATAGGAGGAAGGAGTACGTCCGTGGACCAACAGCAGGCCCACGAGGGTGGAGGGCGCGCCCGGTGGGGGTAGGTGCGCCCCCTAACTCGTGGCCTCCTCTTTTGTGTCTTGACGTAGGGTCCAAGTCTCCTGGGTCTTATTCATTGAGAAAATCTCGTTCCCGAAGGTTTCATTCCGTTTGGACTCTGTTTGATATTCCTTTTCTTCGAAACCCTAAAACAGGAAAAAACAGCAATTCTGGGCCGGGCCTCCGGTTAATAGGTTAGTCCCAAAAATAATATAGAAGTGGATAATAAAGCCCAATAATGTCCAAAACAGTAGATAATATAGCATGGAGCAATCAAAAATTATAGATACATTGGAGACGTATCACCACCCCTCGGGAGAGTCGCGCGAGGGGGCTTGGCACGGGGGTTGCGCTCGGGTCACGCCCAAGCGCACACCACCCAACCAGGTCCTCCGGACCTGGGCGTCGCGCGGCCCTCCCGAGGCCTCGGCGAGGGAAGGTATGGAAATTGTTTGAACGTCAAGGGGACTCCTGAGCATCGCGACTCAGGAGCCTAATTGGTCACGTAGCCCCTCACTCCTTGGTCCGTCCTGGTCTCCGGTCGGCCCAACGGTGGTTGTGGTATGCGCGGGGCCGGGCTCTGCCGACGTAGAACATTAATCTATCCTCACGAACTCTCCCTATATGTTGTTCGCACGTCAAGGGGGACTCCCGAGCATCGCGACTCAGGAGCCTAACTGGTCACGTAGCCCCTCACTTCTTGGACCGTCCTGGTCTCCGGTCGGCCCAATGGCGGTTGAGGTATGCGCGGGGCTGGGCTCTGCCGACGCAAAACAAAGCAAATAGGAAGGAAAACGCAGAATCTCAAAGCAAATATTACAAGCATACTATTCTCACAGTACCAAATGAAAAGTCTAAGCGCCTCCACGAGGCTTGATGTATGTCGCAGGGACTTGTCAAGTCGTGCAGTCGTTGAGGCAGCGTGGGGAAGCGGAGACACCCACGTCCAATCAACCGCCATGCGTCAACCGAGGCCGCATGCTTTTGGGGGCCTGTGATGCTCCGAACTTGACCCTTGGCTTCGCCGCGAAGCCAAGCCCGCGCACACCTTGGGCCCGGGGGCTACTGTCGGCGTTCTAGGAACGGGGGTCCCCGGACTTGCCTGCCTGCAGAGCGGCGTGGTGGAGCCCGCAGGCCGTATGGCCCATCTACATCAACAAAGCATCCAAGACCCTCGCGAGGGTCCAAGCCTCGCGAGGCAGACGGTGCAAGACCTCCTCCCAAGCGGCCTAGTTAGGCAGGCTCGCGAGAGGCGGAGATATCAAGGCGAGGCGAACCTCATGAGGCTCTCGTGATGTGAGCCATGACGATCGACACCAGGCGGGCGCCAGCGTGCGCAGCGTCCTTGTTTCCTCTTTGGTGCAAAGGAGGCAAGCGCAGCCGCGAAGTACCGAGGCATCAGGCAAAGGTTGCCATTTTGGTGCAATGAGACCAAGACCATGGACTGCAAGACGAAGGTCATCGTGGAGCCCAAGACGGTGTCACCACCAGAGCTTTGTGCAGGAGAAGACTACTTTTGTCAGGATGGCTCGTACTAGCTGTCCCCCTTCAAATTAGCCCTCCATTGTTGGCTCCGTTCCCGCTCGATATTTGGGAAGAGGACTAGGGCCTCTATAAATAGTACTAGCCACCACCATAGTAGGGGGATGAGACCCAGAGACACACCACAAATTCACACGCGCAAGAACACCTCAACCTCAGGAGGCTGTTCATCCCTTGTATTTTTCATCATCAGCCAAAGAGGCAATCCACCACCACCACACTGGAGTAGGGTATTATAGCACAACTGTGGCCTGAACTAGTATAAACCCGGTGTCTTTCTGTGTTGCGAGTTCGTCGAGTTCGTCCGCGAGATCTAGCGAGCTAGAGCGTAGATTGGTAGGAGGGAAAGACTTCACGCGCACCCCAGTGTTCGAACCTTAAGGGTTAGCCGGAGCCCCCACATCCGACAGGACTTATTCAAGAAGTTCAACATGCAAGAATGCAAAGGTACGACTACACCCATGCCTACTAGTGGACATCTTGATTTGACCAAAGATGGTGAACCAGTTGATCAAAAGGTTTACCACTCCATGATTGGCTCATTGTTATATCTATGTGCCTCTCGTCCCGATATTATGCTAAGTGTGTGCATGTGTGCACGATATCAAGCGGCTCCTAAGGAATGTCACCTTAAGGCTGTGAAAAGGATAGTGATATACTTAATACACACACCAAATTTTGGCATTTGGTATCCTAAGAGGTCTTCTTTCGATCTTGTTGGTTACTCCGATTCGGACTATGCCGGAGACAAGGTTGACAGAAAGTCCACTTCGGGTACTTGTCAATTTCTTGGTAGATCCCTTGTGTCTTGGTCTTCTGAGAAACAAAACTCGGTATCCTTATCCATAGCCTAAGCGGAATACATTACCGCTGGTTCATGTTGTGCTCAATTACTTTGGATGACCCAAACTCTCAAGGACTATGGGATATATGTGAAACATCTTCCATTGCTTTGTGACAATGAAAGTGCTATCAAGATTGCTCACAATCCCGTGCAACATTCTCGAACTAAGCATATTGAAGTTTGTCATCATTTCATTCGAGATCACGTTGCCAAAGGGGACATTGATCTTAAGCATGTTCGCACCGATAAGCAATTGGCAGATATATTCACCAAACCGCTTGATGAGAAAGTATTTTGCCGTTTGATAGGTGAATTGAACATCATTGATGCTTCAAACTTGGAGTAGAAACTCCATTTGGATACATGCAAGGCATGAGCCCTTGACTAATCCTTGATATTTCTTTCATGTTGCTATTTACATGATTTCGATATATTTGCACCATTGCTTGCTATCTAACCCTTGTAGGTACTTGGATGAATCTAAATATATGAAATTGCAACCCACTCACATCATGAGCAATTTCTACATCACCAAGTCTCTACACAATGGTGGTTGAAGACAAGGAAGCACGAAACTCTTCAAACATATCCTTTGACAAATTCTTGGATACATAGGTGCTCTTCCTTGCAAGACTAACCCATGTAGGTAGATGAACTCAAATTCCAAGTGGTGCTCCCAACTCTTGATGAGCTACATCAACCTTGAGCAACCCACACAAGTCCAACTACATGATCAAGATCAACACCACCACCCAAGGTATGTTATTCCATCTTAGAGAAGCTTTACTCCAAGTCATGGGTCAAAGAAACTCAACAAGATGTGAATACATCAAGATGCTTAAACGAAAAATGGTAACCCCATTTTGATCTTAAAACGATGAGTATTACCTATGGTCAAGTGTCCTCACTTGACTCCTAAGTCAATATACTCTAACATTCACAGTCAAAAAAATATACTCTAACATAAGTGACTTTGTCGCCGACCAATTCTAGATGAAGTTCTTTTGTGTTTCTCTGTGCTCTTGCATTTGTCTCATGCATATTTATTTTCCCCTTTCAAAAAAAACTTCATCTAGATTTCCTTTCTGATTATGTGTGTTCTGCATTCCCTGCATCCAATTCATTGCAAATCTTTTAGCAAATTCCTTGCAAATCCTTGTGAGATTTTTCCTGCCTAGTGAGCTGAGGTGACAAGTGTTTTCACTGTGATGAACTCGGTCACACCGGTTTGTTTCCTTCGGTCCAACCGAATCCTTTCGGTGTCACCGAAGCACACAACTCAGTGCTACCGATTTCACTGCAGGAAAGACAGCTTGCCACTTGTTCCTACATTCTTTTTGCTCCAGCTCCACTCAATGATTCTTGTCCTCTACCAGCATCACATTCATCTTGCTGCTTTTCTTTGTGACTCAAGGACCAAACCCATTTGTAACAAAAATCCAGAAGAACCCTTCTTGGAAATTGATATCAAAGGGGAAGAGAGAGATCATATCAAAGCTTAATCATTTATATAGGGGGAGAGAATAACTCAGGGGAGAGTGTAAGAAACCCCATATAATTTGTGTTAAAGAGGAGAGAAGTCACATGTCTTTAAGAGGGGAAAGATGATACGTCTCCATCGTATCTACTTTTCCAAACACTTTTGCCCTTGTTTTGGACTCTAACTTGTATGATTTGAATGGAACTAACCCGGACTGACGCTGTTTTCAGCAGAATTGCCATGATGTTGTTTTATGTGCAGAAAACAAAAGTTCTCGGAATGACCTGAAACTCCACGGAATACCTTACAATAAATAATAAAAAATCCTCGCCAAAGATGAAGACCAGGGGGCCCACACCCTTGCCATGAGGGTGGGGGGCGCGCCCCTCCTAGGGCGCCCCCTACCTCGTGGGCCCCCTGGAGACCCCCCGACTCCAACTCCAACTCTATATAACTGCTTTCGGGGAGAAAAAAATAGGAGAGAAGAAATCATCGTGTTTTACAATACGGAGCCGCCGCCAAGCCCTAAAACCTCTCGGGAGGGCTGATCTGGAGTCTGTTCAGGGCTCTGGAGAGGGGGATTCATCGCCGTCGTCATCATCAACCATCCTCCATTACCAATTTCATGATGCTCACTGCCGTGCGTGAGTAATTCCATCGTAGGCTTGCTTGACGGTGATGGGTTAGATGAGATTCACCATGTAATCGAGTTAGTTTTGTTAGGGTTTGATCCCTAGTATCCACTATGTTCTGAGATTGATGTTGCTATGACTTTGCTATGCTTAGTGCTTGTCACTAGGGCCCAAGTGCCACGATTTCAGATCTAAACCTATTATATTTTCATCAATATATGAGAGTTCTTGATCCTATCTTGCAAGTCCATAGTCACCTATTATGTGTTATGATCCGTTAACCCTGAAGTGACAATAATCGGGATACTTATCGGTGATGACCGTAGTTTGAGGAGTTCATGTATTCACTATGTGCTAATGCTTTGTTCCGGTTCTCTATTAAAAGGATGCCTTAATATCCCTTAGTTTCCATTAGGACCCCGCTGCCACGGGAGGGTAAGACAAAAGATGTCATGCAAGTTCTTTTCCATAAGCACGTATGCCTATATTCGGAATACATGCCTACATTACATTGACGAATTGGAGCTAGTTCTGTGTCACCCTATGTTATGACTGTTACATGATGAACCGCATCCGGCATAATTATCCATCATTGATCCAATGCCTACAAGCTTTCCATATACTGGTTTACGCTTATTTACTTTCCCGTTGCTATTGTTACAATCACTACAAAATACCAAAAACATTACTTTGCTTTCATTACTCTTTTGTTACCATTACCATCACTATCATATTACTTTGCTACTAAACACTTTGCTGCAGATACTAAGTTTCCAGGTGTGGTTGAATTGACAACTCAGCTGCTAATACTTGAGAATATTCTTTGGCTCCCCTTGTGTCAAATCAATAAATTTGGGTTGAATACTCTACCCTCGAAAGCTGTAGCGATCCCCTATACTTGTGGGTTATCAAGACTAATTTCTGGTGCCATTGCCGGGGAGCATAGCTCTATTCTTTGAGTCACTTGGGATTTATATCTGCTGGACACTATGAAGAATTTGAAAGATGCTAAGAAAACAATTTATCCCTCAACTACGAGGGGAGGTAAGGAACTGCCATCTAGCTCTGCACTTGATTTACCTTCTGTTATGAGTAAGCTTGCGACACCTAAACCTGCTTCTTCTATTCGTTCTGATATGTCGCATGTTATTGATGATGCTACTTCTGCTATACATGATACTTATGATGAAACTATCTCTATGCCTGATGGACAGAGATCCAGTGCCTTGCCCACAGCAAGGCACGGCGTAACTGGCGGACGGGCAGCCGTTGGATGCAGGGGGCGGTTCAGATTGAGTGCTGTAGCACAAAACACTGTAGCTGACACTGTAGACGAGGGTACTATGGATAATCTCCTGTAGACGAGTTACTATAGCTCGGGTACTGTTCACACAGATCTGTCCGTTGATCCTCGATCGGACGGGGTGGAGAGGGGAGCCAGTCACCGTACAGTTCGCCGTTGACTTGCTCATAGCAAGTCACTGGATCTCAATCCATGCCTGATACTACTATGCCACTTAGTGATTTTCTCGAGGAATGACTTGCTAGGGCTAGAGAGATTGAAAATATTGAATTTGATTATGAAGATGAAAGTGATGATGAAGAATCACTTGTTATTTCTGAGGGTTATTTATTTGATCAAGATGCTTCTTTAGCTATTTTAGCTTGCAAAGATAGATATGAACTCAAAAGGTTATTAGCTAAATGGAATAAGCAATCTCTGAATGCTAGGATGAGACTTGACCCTGCTTTTGCTACTTCACCTATTTGTGTTACTAATAAGGATTATGAATTCTCTGTTGATCCTGACATAATTACTTTAGTTGAATCTGATCCTTTTCATGGCTATGAATCTGAAACTGTTGTGGCACATCTTACTAAATTAAATGATATAGCCACCCTGTTCACTAATGATGAGAGATCTCGCTACTTTTATATCCTTAAAATATTTCTGTTGTCATTAAAGGGTGATGCTAAGATATGGTTTAATTCTCTTGATCCTGGTTGTGTGCGTAGTCCCCAGGATATGATTTACTACTTCTTTGCTAAATATTTCCCTGCTCATAAGAAACAAGCTGCTTTAAAGGAAATATACAACTTCGTGCAAATTAAAGAAGAGAGTCTCCCACAAGCTTGGGGGAGGCTTCTCAAGTTACTTAATGCTTTGCCTAATCATCCTCTTAAGAAAAATGAAATACTTGATATCTTTTATAATGGACTAACCGATGCTTCCAGAGATTACCTGGATAGTTGTGCTGGTTCTCTTTTCAGGGAAAGAACACCGGATGAAGCTGAAATCTTACTGAATAATATGTTGACAAATGAAAATAATTGGGCACCTCCTGAGCCAGCTCCTGCTCCAATTAATGATCCTATTCCTAAACCAACTCCGAAGAAGAGAGGTGTTCTATTTCTCAGTCCCGAAGATATGCAAGAGGCAAAGAAATCTATGAAAGAAAAAGGTATTAAAGGTGAAGATGTTAAGAATTTACCTCCTATTGAAGAAATACATGGTCTTAATTTACCGCCTATTGAAGAAACATATGATATTAATCCTTTATTTATTGAAGAACCTCCAGACCTTGATAACCCGACATAGGTAGTAAAGGTAAATTCTCTCTATAGATATGATAAAGCTGAAATCCCTCCAGCTAAAATTGCTAGTCAATGCTTGGATGAGTTTGATAATTTTATGTTTAAGCAAGAAGACTTAAATGCTTATTTTGGTAGACAATTAAAACAAGATGCTGATATGATTAAATACTTGGGTGATTATATGGCTAATATTAGAGGTGAACTTAAACTTGTTAGCAAACATGCTTCTATGGTTACCACTCAAGTAGAACAAGTACTTAAAGCTCAAAAGAATTGCTCAATGAGATGAATAGTAAGAAAAATGATTATGCTGTTAAAGTGGCTACTAGAACTGGTATAATGACTCAGGAACCTTTGTATCCTTGTCACGCCCTCGATGCGGCTATAGCTCCCACGTGTCGAGGCACGACTTAGAGACATAACCGCATTGAAAGCAATGTCGCAAGTTAGGCAATCATCACAACATCCCATGTAATATAAATAATGAAGGGGAGATACATAGTTGGCTTACACTCGCCACATCACACAAAGTACATGAATAGCATTACATCAAACAAACACTCATGGCCCGACTACGGCGCTAGAATAAAGGATAACCCAACATGCGACACGGTCCCGATCACCCCAACTGGGCACCACTACTGATCATCAGGGAAAGACACGTAGTATCAGCATGAGTCCTCATCGAACTCCCACTTGAGCTCAAGCGCGTCATCTGGAACAGAGTCATCAGGCCCTGCATCTGGTTTGGAAGTAATCTGTGAGCCACATGGCCTCAGCAATCTCGCACCCTCGCGATCAAGACTATTCAAGCTTAAAGGTAAGGCAAGGTAATTATGTGGAGCTGCAGCAAGCGACTAGCATATATGGTGGCTATCCTATTCGCAAAAGAGAGCGAGAAGAGAGGGCAAAGCGCGAACAAGTAACTAAAGAGCATCCTGCGGCAAGCATTACTCCAACACTGTGTTCACTTCCCGGACTCCGCCGAGAAGAGACCATCACGGTAACTCACACTATTGATTCATTTTAATTAAGTTAAGGTTCAAGTTATCTACAACCGGACATTAACAAATTCCCATCTGCCCATAACCGCGGGCACGGCTTTCGAAAGTTCAAATCCCTGCAGGGGAGTCCCAACTTAGCCCATGACAAGCTCTCACGGTCAACGAAGGAATAGACCTCCTCCCGAGACTTTCCGATCAGACTCGGCACCTCGGTTCTTCAAGACACTTCGACAGGTTAAAACAAATCCAGCAACACCGCCCAAATGTGCCGATAAATCCCGATAGGAGCTGCACATATCTCTTTCTCAGGGCACACTCAGATTGTCTAAACTTCCGGTAGGCCAGCCCAGAGTTGCCCCTAGTAGCCACCGGCGGCTGACGAGTTGGACCAACACTCAGAGGAGCACTGGCCCGGGGGGGGGGGGGTTAAATAAGATGACCCTCGGGCTCCGGAAACCCAAGGGAAAAAGAGGCTAGGTGGCCAATGGTAAAACCAAGGTTGGGCATTGTTGGAAAAGCTTTAATCAAGGCGAACTATCAAGGGTTCCCATTATAACCCAACCGCGTAAGGAACGCAAAATCCGAGAACATAACACCGATATGACGGAAAACTAGGGCGGCAAGAGTGGAACAAAATAGTAGGCGAGAGACCGAGCCTTCCACCCTTCACCAAGTATATAGATGCATTAAGATAACATGGAAATATAATGATATCCCAACAAGTAAATAATGTTCCAACAAGGAACGGTCTCCAATCTTCACCTGCAACTAGCAACACTATAAGAGGGGCTGAGCAAAGCGGTAACATAGCCAATCAACGGTTTGCTAGGACATGGTGGGTTAGAGGTTTGACAAGGAAATTTGGGAGGCATGATAGGCAAGTGGTAGGCATCGTAGCATAGGCATGGAAAAAGAGCGAGCATCTAGCGAAGCAAAGATAGTAGTGATTTCGAGGGTATGATCATCTTGCCTGCAAAGTTGTCAGAGTTGACTGGATCTTCGGAAGCAAACTCAATGGGCTCCTCGTTAGTGAAATCTTCTCCCGGCTCTACCCAAACAAGACAAACAAGCAACAAGGACACAATCAACCACGTGCAAACTCGAACAACATGATGCAAAGATGGTATGCTATGCGGGATGCAATATGTGATGCATATGCAAGATTTGACAAGGAATGCATGAACCTGGCCTCAACTTGGAAATCCAAGTGTGCCACTGGAAAGATGAGATGAAATCTCTTGAAAATGATATAAAGAACGCCGGAATCGGAGTTACGATTAGGAAATGGCAAGCAATTCAAATATGACCACGTTCTGCGATATACAGCAAGTAGCCATCTAAATGCAACAAGATGAACATGCTACAACACCCAAACATGGCATCAAAATACATGGCGGGGATCCATTCAAGATGCTTAACAAAAGTCTAGCACTGAGCTACGGCCAATTCATCCATTAACAGGTTCAAACAAGCATGGCAAAAATGCATTTGGCAAGCAGATCTCAGACTTAGTGAAATTAACACTTGTCTGGAATTTCAGATCAGATAGCACTCTTTGGAGCATGAAAATAATATGCTACAGGATCTAAACATGGCAAAGTAAAGCATGGCATGGAGCTACTCAAAGAGCTTAACAAAAGTCCCTTAGTGACCTTGAGCCAAAAGGGATCAGAAAATACATTTGCAAGCATGTGAACATGGCAAAAACATAATCAGTTCTCAGACTTAGTGAAAACTGGAGCATGCTGAAACAGATATCAAGTAGGCATGTTTACGAGCTCGATGCACTTACTACAGAGCAAGTCATGACAATCTAAGCATACACCCATCAAGAATACACAAAATACAAGCTAGACATGGCAAGAACAATAACATAGCATGCACGGATCAACTACAACATCATCGGCAAAATCGCTAACAAGTAGACAATCTTCCTAGATTCATGAAATGACAAAAGTAGAGCTCGATTGACTCAAGCTAGGGTGCTCTATAATTGCAAACAAAGACATGGATGGGTAGAGCACTACAAGATTAACAAAACATCCTTACTGATCATCCTCAAAAGAGGCACGAATCGCTAGGAAACAACATGAACATATGGCCATATGAGATAAACAGATCAAGGACTTAGTGGAAATGCTAAGTCCCTGAAATCAGCATTAACGAATGCTCCACTTTGCAAGCTTGTGCTAGTCACCACACACATCACAAAAATACATGGGTTGCACCTCTGGATAGATGGAAAAACCTATAACAAAACTCATGTAGAGCACCAGGGCATATCATGCATACAATAATCATGGCAAAAATGACAAATATCTAATTGGAGTAGCAGATCTGACAATTATCTCAAATAGCATTCTTCTAATAGCATTTCGGGTATCAAGATGAACTCAAATGAAAATGATGCAATGAGATGAAATGATGTACTCTTTGAGATGAACATTTTGATATGCTATATGACCAAAACGGAGCTACGGATGCGGAGATACAACATGATGAAATATGCAAAATAAACTGCAGACTTGGGAAAAAATAACGAAGTCAACCCTAGGTTTTTTCGAATCTGGATCTGAGATCCAGCGGCACTGTTCACGTGCGGTGCACGAGGTTGGCCAGGGACGAAGAACGCGGCGGCCGGAGGGGGAGGGACTCGCCGGAGTTGTCGGGGCCGACGAGGGGAGGCGAGGAGGCGGCAGTCGGGCGACGGCGAGGCCCGGCCGCGTTGGGCGACGGGGCGCCGGAGCCAGACCGACGAGGAGGCGCAGCGGGCTCGCTCCGGCCGGCGACGAGGGCTGCGGCTGACGCGGTCTCACGGCGGCGCGGCGAGGGAGCCGGTCGGCGGGCGAAGCGGATCGACGGGCGAAGGGAGGCGCCCCCCGATGGGCTTGGAGGGCCCGGTGCGGGCCTGCCCGGGCCGGCGGCGAAGTGGGCACGCGGCCGCCACGTGGCAAGTCGCGGTTGGCTGCGGGCGGCGGACAACGTCCGGCTCCGTCCGGACGTGTCTGGCAGCGGCGGAGGAGATATTTTTAGGGTTTGGACGGGGGAGATCCGGATTTTCGAGGAGGGGTCTTTATATAGAGGTGGAGGGAGCTAGGAGAGTCCAAATGAGGTGCGGTTTTCGGCCACGCAATCATGATCGAACGCTCTAGATGATGGAGAGGGTTTTGGTGGGTTTTGGGCCAACTTGGAGGGGTGTTGGGCTAAAACACACACGAGGCCTTTTCGGTCCCTCGGTTAACCGTTGGAGTATCAAACGAAGTCCAAATGGTACGAAACTTGACAGGCGGTCTACCGGTAGTAAACCAAGGCCGCTTGGCAAGTCTCGGTCCAATCCGGAAATGTTTAATCCCCACACATGAAAGAAAGGTAGAAATGACCACCGGAGGAGAACGAAGCGCCGGAATGCAAAACGGACAACGGGGAAAATGCTCGAATGCATGAGATGAACACGTATGCAAATGCAATGCACATGATGACATGATATGAGATGCATGACAATGACACAACACACGAAGACAAAAAACCCGAACCTTAGAAAATAAAATAACTTAACGCCGAAAATGGCAAGAGTTGGAGTACATATTGGGTAAATCACATCCGGGGTGTTACAATCCTGAAGGCCACCCTAAGAGAATTGAGAAAGATTCTCAGAGAAATAAAATTGATGCACCTAGTTCTTCTAAAAAGAAGAAAAAGAAAAATGATAGAACTGTGCAAACTTCTAGTGAACCTATTGTTGAACCACCTAATAATCCAAATGATATCTCTATGTCTGATGCTAAAACACAATCTGGTAATGAACATGAACCTAATGAAAATGTTAATGATGATGTTCATAATGATGCTCAACCTAGTAATGATAATGATGTAGAAATTGAACCTGCTGTTGATCTTGATAACCCACAATCAAAGAATCAACGTTATGATAAGAAAGACTTTGTTAATAGGAAACATGGTAAAGAAAGAGAGCCTTGGGTTCAGAAACCCATGCCTTTTCCTCCCAAAACATCCAAGAAAAAGGATGATGAGGATTTTGAGCGCTTTGCTGAAATGATTAGACCTATCTTTTTGCGTATGCGATTGACTGATATGCTCAAACAGATCCTTATGCTAAGTACATGAAAGATATTATTACAAATAAAAGAAAGATACCGGAAGATGAAATTTCCATCATGCTTGCTAATTATACTTTTAAGGGTGGAATACCAAAGAAACTTGGAGATCCAGGAGTACCTACTATACCATGCTCCATTAAAAAAAACTATGTTAAAACTGCTTTATGTGATCTTGGAGCCGGTTTTAGTGTTATGCCTCTCTCTTTATATCGTAGACTTGACTCAAATAAGTTGACACATACTAAAATGTCTTTGCAAATGGCTGATAAACCAACTGCTATACCTGTCCACATTTGTGAGGATGTGCCTGTTGTGGTTGCAAGCGTTACTTTTTTAACGGACTTTGTTATTCTTGATATTCCCGAGGACGATAGCATGTCTATTATTCTTGGAAGACCTTTTCTTAATACTGCAGGGGCTGTTATTGATTGCAACAAAGGCAATGTCACTTTTCATGTTAATGGTAATGAGCACATGGTACACTTTCCAAGGAAACAACCTCAAGTTCATAGTATTAACTCTATTGGAAAAATTCCATCGATTATATTTGGAGGTTTTGAATTTCCTCTTCCTATTGTCAAGAAGAAATATGATATTCTTATTATTGGGGATGTGCATATCCCCGTTGAGGTAACCTAGTGTTATTTGAAATTTCTCCGATTTCATGTTAGTCGGAATGAGTTTGTTAACAAGACTTGACCAACCTTGTTAGTGGATTCCTTTTGACGAGCATGAGATGGATGAAACTAGAAGCACAACCTTCTGCACCCCACTTTTACTTTCTGTTATTTATATTAAATAAAGTGAAAATAAATAATTTCCTGTCTATTATCTGATTATCCGTGCAATATAAAAATACCTCGAAAATAAAAGTTCTCCAAATGCCCTGAAAATTAAATATGATTTTTATAGAATATTTGAGGATTTATGGAACAAAGAACACACCAGGGGGGCCAACCACCTTGCCACGAGGGTGGAGGGCGCGCCCACCCCCCTAGGGCGTGCCCCCTGCCTCGTGGGCCCACGGTGGCACTCCTCCACTTATTCCTGCACCCATCTTCTTCTTCTTCCTCCCACAAACACGAAAAACCAACTCAAGCACGAGTTCCGGCCCTCTTTGCTGCCATTTTCGATCTCCTTGCTCAAATCACCTCTCACAAAACTGCTTGGGAAGATTGTTCCTTGGTATGTGACTCCTCCATTGGTCCAATTAGTTTTTGTTCTAGTGCTTTATTCATTGAAAATTTGTGTTGCTTAGGTGACCCTGTTCTTGAGCTTTCATGTCAAATTTATATGGTCAAAAGTAGTTTTGTTGCATGATATAGGCCCTAGGCACTTGTAGGAGTAGTTTCTATCAATATTATTGAGTTTGGTTTACTTTTATTTTGAAGTTACTAAAAATTTTCAGAATTTTTTCAGAGGAATAAATATGCTTAGGAAAATGTCCCAAGGTGGTTCTTCAAAGAAGCAAGGACCCAGGCTTGCAATGCGTGATGCTGACGAAGAGCCACCAAGAGACGCTCTAGTGCGTCCTTGTGAGTGGCCTTCTGAAAATTTTATGGATCGAGCAGGAATTAAAGAAGAATTTAACACATATGTGCGTAATGCCGGTCTTGAGGACTTTGAGGCAGACAAATGCCCCCAGTATCATGATCTCACAAGCTCTTTTGTGAGGAGGTTTGAGTATTCATCTTCGCGTAATTCTCCTTAGGTCATGTTTGATCTTTATAAAAAATCTTATACCATGGACTTGGAGGATTTCACTTTTGCTTGCAAACTTCCACAATGGGGTAGTGTTAGAGATGCCCCTAAATCTAAATTTAGAAACTTTCTTGCTAGTATAACTGTAGGGGAATCTAGAGATAAAACGCAAGCTACCACAGGGAGCATTCACTTTCCTGCTATACATTATTTTGCTCTCTTCATAGGTAGGTGCATAAATGCTAAGGATGAAGCATGTCACATGTGTGTCCCTGACCTTAGCATTCTCAGGAGTGCTGTGTCAGGAGACCAATCTTATCATATGGGAGCCATTGTAGCTCGTAGGTTGCATCATAATAGACATAATGGAGATTTTTTTGGAGGAATTTATGCAATCCGCTTAGCTAAATTTCTTGAGATAGACGTTCGTGAAGGAGACATGGAGTTGCCTCCTGCTTATTTAGATTTTGATTCTATGGTTTCCCACCATTTTGCCGAGAGGAACGAATCACCTCTCCAGTACCGACTAATCTTTGACAGACGCTGTGCTGTCCATATTACTCTCCCTGCTCCTGCTTTCTTTGATTATCAGGCAAGAGGAGGATATACTATTACCAGAGAGGAGGCAAATGAGTACGAGAGGATAGCGAAGGCCGCTCGTCGCCACACTGCAGCTCAGGAGGCGATAGCCGCTACATCACAGTACGACCCCAAAAACTATTATTATGGATATCAGCCAGGCTAGCCGTGTCCATAGACCAACTTAGGCCAAAAGCCTAAGCTTGGGGAAGTACGTATTTCTCACCGAGATTACATTTATGTTCACACACACTCATTGCTAGATGTCGATGCTCATACTTTTTCACTGTATCATCCATGCTAGTTTATTTCCTTTTATGCTTTCTTCTTGTGTGTTTGATAAACCTTAAGAAAAACCAAAAAAAATTAGTTGTAGCTTTTAATTAATTTACTTTCCATGCTTGCAGTAGTAATTAAAAAGAAAACCCAAAAATATTTCATGTTCTTCTTTTGCTTGTTGGGAGCTTTCCCGTGTAAATAGTTTTATTTCTTTTCTTTGGGGGTCAGTAGGAGAATACCATGATTAAATTGTTGAAGTGGCTCTTATATGCATTATTGTTGATTTAACCAAGAACACATATTGCTTTGTCTTCTCCTGTTTATTGAATGCTTGCCGATTCCAGCTTAGTCTAATGCACGTGCACTCTTATTATTATTCACATCGTTCAGTCATGCAAGTGAAGGGCAATTATGATGATATATGATGGACTGACTGAGATGATAAAAGCTGGTATGAACTCTACCTCTTTTGTTTTTGTAAATATGATGAGTTCATCGTTCTTGATTCAGCTTGTTATGAATAAACATGTTTGCAATGACAATTAGAGATCATAGTTGCTTGTGCCATGCTTGATTAGCAATGAGTTATAATGGTTTACCTTGCGTGCCAACATGCTATTAAAATGGTTATGATGTGGTATGATAGGGTGGTATCCTCCTCTGATTGATTTAAGTGACTTGACTTGGCACATGTTCATGCATGTAGTTGAAACAAATCAACATAGCCTTCACGATATTTATGTTCATGGTGGATTATATCCTACTCATGCTTGCATCCAATGTTTATTAATTTTAATGCATGTACATGGCTGTTGTCGCTCTCTAGTTGGTCGCTTCGCAGTCTTTAGCTAGCCTTCACCTGTACTAAGTGGGAATACTGCTTGTGCATCCAAACTCCTTAAACCCCAAAGTTATTCAACATGAGTTCACTATACCTTCCTATATGCGGTATCTACCTGCCGTTCGAAGTAAATTTGTATGTGCCAAACTCTAAACCTTCAAATAACCATCCTATTTTGTATGCTCGAATAGCTCATGTATCAACTAGGGCTGTCTGTATCTTCCATGCTAGGCGGGTTATTCTCAAGAGGAGTGGACTCCGCTCCTCACTCACGAGATAAATGGCTGGTCACCGGGATGCCCAGTCCCATGCTTTATGCAAACTAAATCAAAATAATTGCAAACAAAAGTCCCCCTGGGACCTGATGTATGTTGGAGGCACTCGTTGTTTCGAGCATGCCATGGATTGCTGTTTGTTGGTGGAGGGGGAGTATAAACTTTACCATTCTGTTTGGGAACCGCCTATAATGTGTGTAGCATGGAAGATATCGCCATCTCTTGGTTGTTATGTTGACAATGAAAGTATACCACTCAAAATATTATTCACCTCTATTTCAAAGCCGAGCTCTGGCACCTGTACAAATCCCTGCTTTCCTCTGCGAAGGGCCTATCTATTTACTTTTATGTTGAGTCATCACCCTCTTATTAAAAAGCACTAGCTGGAGAGCGCAGCTGTCATTTGCATTCATTATTGTTAGTTTACATTGGGTGGGACTATGATTGGATCTCTTTTACCATGAATTACAATGTCTAGTCAGTCCTTGATCTTTAAAGGTGCTCTGCATTTATGTTTTGCGGTCTCAGAAAGGGCTAGCGAGATACCATCTTGTTATATCATATTATGATTGTTTTGAGAAAGTGTTGTCATCCAAGATTTATTATTATGGCTTGCTAGTTGATTATGTTATTGATATGGGTAATCATGAGACCTGAGAATTATTGCAAATGTGGTTAGTTATAATCTTTGCTGAAAACTTGAATGCTAGCTTGACATATTTACAACAACAAGAGCAAACAGAGTTTGTAAAAGTTTTTCTTTATTTCTTTTAGTTTGTCAACTGAATTGCTTGAGGACAAGCAAGGGTTTAATCTTGGGGGAGTTGATACATCTCCGTCGTATCTACTTTTCCAAACACTTTTGCCCTTGTTTTGGACTCTAACTTGTACGATTTGAATGGAACTAACCCGGACTGACGCTGTTTCAGCACAATTGCGATGATGTTGTTTTATGTGCAGAAAACAAAAGTTCTCGGAATGACCTGAAACTCCATGGAATACCTTACAATAAATAATAAAAAATCCTCGCCAAAGATGAAGACCAGGGGCCCCACACCCTTGCCACAAGGGTGGGGGGGCGCCCCCCTAGGGCGCGCCTCTACCTAGTGGGCCCCCTGGAGACCCCCCGACTCCAACTCCAACTCTATATAACTGCTTTCGGGGAGGAAAAAATAGGAGATAAGAAATCATCGCGTTTTACGATACGGGGCCGCCGCCAAGCCCTAAAACCTCTCAGGAGGGTTGATCTAGAGTCTGTTCGAGGCTCCGGAGAGGGGGATTCATCGCCGTCGTCATCATCAACCATCCTCCATCACCAATTTCATGATGCACACCGCCGTGCGTGAGTAATTCCATCGTAGGCTTGCTGGACGGTGATGGGTTAGATGAGATTCACCATGTAATCGAGTTAGTTTTGTTAGGGTTTGATCCCTAGTATCCACTATGTTCTGAGATTGATGTTGCTATGACTTTTCTATGCTTAATGCTTGTTACTAGGGCCCGAGTGCCATGATTTTAGATCTGAACCTATTATGTTTTCATCAATATATGAGAGTTCTTGATCCTATCTTGCAAGTCTATAGTCACCTATTACGTGTTATGATCTGTTAACCTCGAAGTGACAATAATCGGGATACTTACCGGTGATGACCGTAGTTTGAGGAGTTCATGTATTCACTATGTGCTAATGCTTTGTTCCGGTTCTCTATTAAAAGGAGGCCTTAATATCTCTTAGTTTCCATTAGGACCCCGCTGCCACGGGAGGGTAGGACAAAAGATGTCATGCAAGTTCTTCTCCATAAGCACGTATGACTATATTCGGAATACATGCCTACATTACATTGACGAATTGAAGCTAGTTCTGTGTCACCCTATGTTATGACTGTTACATGATGAACCACATCCGACATAATTATCCATCATTGATCCAATGCCTATGAGCTTTCCATATACTGGTTTATGCTTATTTACTTTCCCGTTGCTATTGTTACAATCACTACAAAATACCAAAAACATTACTTTGCTTTCATTACTCTTTTGTTACCGTTACCATCACTATCATATTACTTTGCTACTAAACACTTTACTGCAGATACTAAGTTTCCAGGTGTGGTTGAATTGACAAATCAGCTGCTAATACTTGAGAATATTCTTTGGCTCCCCTTGTGTCGAATCAATAAATTTGGGTTGAATACTCTACCCTCGAAAGCTGTTGCGATCCCCTATACTTGTGGGTTCTGAAAAGACATGTTCATAGTTGATTGTTTGCATTAGCTCTGTTTCTTTTCTCTGCTCTGATTTTCTATTCCCTATCTTCTCCCAGTATCCCATGCTAGATTCAGGGGGAGCAAGACATCTAAGGTAAGGAAATCCTTGAATTCATTGCACATCTTTACCTTTGGGGACATGCCTATATCCAATGGGGTACTCAGTACTCACTCTCTACATGTCATCCCAGTCGTGGTACTCTTGTGGTTTCTTTTGTTCGCTCTGGCTAGTAGGTGTATCTTTGTTATCTAACCTTGTTTACTCAGGTTCATTCCTTCCTAAGCCAACTCAAGACCACAAGGTAAGTATATGCATCACAGTCATGTGTATGAGGATTTCTTGCTGATGAACATACTATTTGCAAGAAGGACTCATGAGCATGAAGGTACATTTCCTATATTCACATCATTTGCTCTGATGCATATAGCCAAGATACATGTAACCCATTGCTTACTCTGTCATGCTTATGCATTCACATGCTCCTATATTCCATATTTACATGATTGCATACATGTAGGGGGAGCCTATGCATGTACATGTCTTTCCAAAGCTTTACTTGTTATTCTCTATATCTTTATCTAAAGCTTTGATGTATGTTGTCATCAATTACCAAAAAGGGGGATATTGAAAGCACAAGTGCTCCCTGGGTGATTTTGGTAATTAATGTCAACATATCTCTTGTTGGACTAATGCTTCTACCTAGTATGTTTCAGATAAGTTCAAAAATGGAGTGGCATGGACTAGAGGACGTGGAAACCCTTCAAGATGATGAGGACAAAGGATTGGCTCAAGCTCAAAGCTCAGGACTCTACATTTTATTTTAGTGATCTAAGATCACATTGAGTCCATAGGAAAGCCAATACTATTAAGAGGGGATGAGGTGTTGCTCAATGGCTTGCTTGCTCAAAGTGCTTACTGATATGCTCCAAATCCCTCAACCACTTTCTCATATCCACATATGTCCCAAACCAAAGTCAAACTCGGCCCCACCGAAACTTTCTATCCGGTCCAACCGAGTTTGCTTGGCCAACTCTCTGTTTTGCTTATTACCCAAATCAGTCACACTGAGTTTGTGTAATCGGTCAAACTGAGAAGAGGATTTACCCTAACCCTAGCACATCGGTCCCACCGAGTCGATTATATCGGTCCCATCGAAATTCCTAACGGTCACATTTTGAACTAAATCGGTCCCACCGAGTTTGGTGATTTGTGTGTAACGGTTAGATTTTGTGTGAAGGATATTTATACCCCTCCACCCACTCTTCATTCGTGGAGAGAGCCATCAGAACATGCCTACACTTCCAACATACATTTTCTAAGAGAGAACCACCTACACTTGTGTTGAGGTCAAGATATTCCACTCCAACCACATAAATCTTGATCTCTAGCCTTCCCCAAGTTGTTTTCCACTCAAATCATCTTTTCACCAAATCCAAATCCTGTAAGAGAGAGTTGAGTGTTGGGGAGACTATCATTTGAAGCACAAGAGAAAGGAGTTCATCATCAACACACCATTTGTTACTTCTTGGAGAGTGGTGTCTCCTAGATTGGTTAGGTGTCACTTGGGAGCCTCCGTCAGGATTGTGGAGTTGAACCAAGGAGTTTTTAAGGGCAAGGAGATCGCCTACTTCGTGAAGATCCACCCGAGTGAAGCAAATCCTTCGTGGGCGACGACCATGGTGGGATATACAAGGTTGCTTCTTCGTGGACCCTTCGTGGGTGGAGCCCTCCGTGGACTCAAGCAACTGTTACCCTTCGTGGGTTGAAGTCTCCATCAACGTGGATGTACGATAGCACCACCTATCAGAACCACGCCAAAAATCTCCGTGTCTCCAATTGTGTTTGCATACTCCAATCCCATCCCTTTACATTCTTGCAACTTGCATGCTTTACTTTCCGCTGCTCATATACTCTTGTCATGCTTGCTTGATACGTATTGTGAATGTTTAAACTTGTGCCAAAACTCCACTTCAACTTAAAAAGTTAAAAACTGCAACTTTTCTTACTTAGAGTCTATTCACCCCCCCCTCTAGACACCTCTTCTCGATCCTTTCAGAATACACCTGGCTTCCAAGCCTATTATAAGGGTCATAAAAACTCTTGTCCATTGAACAAAGAGTCCCCAAGTAATATTTCATTCCAGGCGTACAAGCCGGATGAATAGGGTAATCATAGCTATGCTCAATGAGCAGGAAGCCCCCAAGTATTTTGCAATCATGGCATACAAGCCGGATCAAAAAGGGTAATCATAGCTATGCTCAAGGAGCAGGAAGCCCCCAAGTGGCCCATAATGTGATAAGCCAATAATGCAGGATACCCATGTTTGAACTGCGCACTGCAGCAAGTTCTCTTTGGCAATCTTTAATTTTTTTCTGAGAACTCGAACTTGCGAGAGATGGATTCCTTTTGAACCGGAATCCTAAACCGGATATTGAGAGCTTCAAAGCTTTGTGAGAGACAGATTTCCCTTGAGCCGGATTTTAAACCGAATATTGAGAGCTTCAAAGCTTGTGAGAGACAGATTTCCCTTGAGCCGGATTTTAAACCGGATATTGAGAGTTTCAACACTTTGTGGGAGACAGATTTCTCTTGAACCGGATTATGAACCGGAATCCTTCTTTCTAAGCCGGAAATTTCTGACAGCCTTTAAATTTTCGCCAATAAGGCAGTAGCCTCCGGGGCCGGGTTATTTTTCCCTCCAATGACCCGGTGTTCTTGAATTCACTGAAACCGGCCAATTCTACCGAGTCATGTCATTGTAGCCCCCGAATCTTAAGACGACTCGAGGAGTTGGCTTAAGATTCCTCATATTTGACCGTGTTATAAACCGGTACATAGTTGACAATAAAGATGGCCACGACATCCAAGGCAGCACAGATGCGGACGAGTCAGCCGCGGGCGCAGACGATGAGTCAGTCTCGTGTGTTGATGCAGCAGAGGCAGTGATTTGCGCATGTATCCGTCGAGCAGCATGGCACAGACGAGCACTAGTGCAAAAATAATGTTGGAGCATGCTCCTTTGCGACACCTTTGTAATGAATAATGGTCCTGTGAAAAAATACCACAGACCAGAGTGATTGTTCTCAAACAATGTAATATATGCTGATAAGATATATAGAAAGGATAGCACCTGGTATATATTTTTTGGACGTATGTGGGTGCAGCCATTAGCGTGCAGTTGGTCTCCACGTATGGGTACTTCATTCAATTTACGCAGATTGATCTCTGAAGAAAATTAACCCAAGACGGAGTACCATTACTAGTCACCTCATGGATAAATGATCTGAGTAAGCCATCTTTTAGGCATTAGAAGCCGTGCATATACTGTTGCGTTGTAACCTCCCGTGAAGGATTGGTGCTTGTATCTTGTAATAATAATATTCCGTCTGACTTGTTCAAGCAACATCACATTCTTCAGGACGATTGTCCAAATCCACACACCGCAGTAGTAGGGGCATTAACAAGCCGCACCCTTTTAAATTCTCCATAGGTTATAAGAAGCCCAACGAGTCAAGCGAAACGAACCCCTCATATTCTGCAGCCGCAGCCGTGCAAAACCAGCAAATGCATCTTCAGCTTGCAAATGGTGATCTGCGAGGATGACTCCCAGGCAACAAAAACGGGTGGCCTTGGCACGAGCGCGGTTGTTGACCATAGCAGCGGAAGCAAGGCCAGTTTAACAGTGGTTCGAGGTGAGAACGACAATCCGGAATGGTGATTTCAAGGCACAACTGCAACAGCTGAAGCATGGCCGGATCAGAGCAACGGTGTTGGCTCAGGGGTGCGTCTTAGAGCAGAAGCAGCTACACGCGATGGAGGCGAGCAGCGGTAGCAACGGGTCGACGACGCCGGTTTAAAATGAAGCCATGTACAACAGGGATGGCGAATCAACAAGGCCATGGGGTCATCGGCTCGTTGGTGACAGCGACTCGGAAGAGGTGAGCCTGCGGTGGTTGTATGGTGAAAGCGGCTCAGGGCAAGGGGCGAACCGGCGGCGGCTTGGTAGCAAAGGCGGCTGCAGTGGCTCGACCACGGCAGGCAAATCAAGGCGGGCAAAAGTTGCGGCGGCAACAACGGCAGCCGGCGGCTCGCGGCAGCTCAATGACTTGGAAGCAGGGGCGCCTTGAGTCATGGGGGCGGCAACAGAGGCAGTACTGTGGTGGCGGTTTGGCCACAACAAGGGCGGAACGAGATGAATGCCGCGTCAGACCTGATGAAAGCAGGCGGCCATCAGTAGAGACCGGAGCCGGCAGAGGTGATTTGGCGATGCAGCGATTCAATTCGGCCGCGATGGTAACTCGACGACAGCGTCTTGAGCCTGCACCTGCGGAGGTGAGCAGCGGCTGCAAGGCCATGTGTTGGAGGCGCACAACTGGTGAGGCGCGGTTATAGCCGCGGAGGGCGGTGACTCGGTGATGGCGGTGATTCAGAGCGCCGGCTTAGAGCGCGGCGGCGAGGGCGGCTCGGACGCGCTGTGGTGATCGCAGTGGTGGAAACAACCGAGTTACAACCACCATCATAGAAGAACAGATCATCATAGGCTTTGTATTTCTAATCTTCTGACAGATCTTCAGCATCGTCTATAAGCTGATTATACTTTATATCCAGTCTTTCCTTGGAATCCATGCATACACAATGATTGTACTAGTTGAGAGCTCGCTTGAAGAGCTATGAAATCCGGTAGGTTTTGTTTTCGTGCTAGACAGCACTATGAACACTTGATTCACGGGCGTGTGCCAGATCGATCTGAGACCGCACGAGGCCATAAGAAGCCGCCGCGTGTAACATGTGATTGCTGTCTCCAATCATCTCGGACTCGAATGGCTGCTTCGGTGAACAAAACATGTTAGTTTTGATAGATCACATGTGTTGGCAGCTTGTCTTGGCGAGACCAATCTATTGCCGGACTCGGCAGCTTGGAGGCGTAACAGGGTACAGATGAAATTATCTCTTCCTGATCTCGGCGACTTATGGTGGTCGCAGGCGCAACCATAATTACTCTTGCACCTTGAATCTCACAAACCTCTAAACCTGGACTGATGATTTTGAAGATGAAGCAAATCCTTTCAAACCGGCTCTTCTTCATCCGGAAAGTTGCGAACTTCTCAACCCCTGAGAAAAATCCCTTCAAGATCTGAACACCACCATGCGCAGGCCCCACGGTGGGCGTCAAATGTCGTGGAATCATCACGGCAGATGTTCTCGTTGAAAGGACTTAGTCGTGAGGCCAACACATCTATGTGATAGCTTGAGAGGGGTTGGTCGGAACCGAGAGACGCGAGGTTTTACCTAGTTTCGACCCCTCACGATGGAGGTAAAAGCCTACATCCTACTGCATTGATATTGACGATGATGATCATGATTACAAGGGTGCTCTATCTCGAAAGCTATAGACTTATTTGTCTAACCCTAACTTGTCCCTCTTGGGATGCCCTGTCCCTCCTTATATAAGTTAGAGGGGCGGGTTAGATGTGGAGTCCTAGTAGGACTAGGACTACTCTATTACAAGCGGAATCCTAATCTTACTTCCTTTGTAAGAGAATATTCCTTATGCTTTAAACCGGCCACCATAACATGAGTCGGCCTTCCATGAGCTGCCTTCTGGGCCACCGGGTATTGTCGCTCCTCTGACCCGCTTGTCGGGTCACCAATGTGTCACTTGGTTCGGCCGGGTCATCAGTGAGTGGAGAGATCCGGGCAGGTCACTTAGTGAGTCGCCAAGTCAGGGCGGGTCACCCGTGAGTCGCCAACTCCAGCCGGGTCATATATCCGGCCGGGTCATACCGCGGGGTATATCCCCGACAGATAGGGAGCATTGATGCATACAGTTGACCCTATATAACCGTTTTCGATATCTCGAATATCCTAAACGCTTCATCCTTGTTACTCGTTTGTGCTCGCATTGCCATCGCAGTTGGAGTTTTGTGGTTCTGCCTAAAACCATACAGATTCCAGGCACGAGAGTTTTCCAGGCAGATTCTAGGCACGGGAGTTTTACGTTTCCTGGCACATCACAAACAGTTCATGATTATAAACCGTGTACGATAGGTAGATAATCACACACATTTAATTTCCCCGCACCGTATGTGATAGTGTCTGACATCACACACGCTTTGCAAACGGCAACTGTGTGCATACTTGCACACATTTCCTCTCTGTGAACCGTCTCGGATTATGGTGTATATCACAAACGTTTGTGTTTTACCAACCGTGTGTGCCGTAATGACCTGCACAACATAATTTCGCCCTAATTTAATTGCTGCTATTTAAAACCTAATTTAAACTTGAAAGTAGGCTATAGCTTTATTCATATCCATCAGGTTCAAACAACCAATGCATCATCCGATTCACAGGTACATATGTTTAAGAATTACATAAGCACCAAATAAAGAATGAGGTACCAGGGTTCTATACTTGTACTATTACAGATGGTAAAGAAAGAGGCGACAAACATTCCAATTGCTGAACAAGGTGAAGCGGAATGGCCCTATTGTGCTCTCCTGGATACAAAAGGCATGCATGACTCTACTCCAACCCCTTGTGATGGCCGGCCGCCAATCATGTAGTTTGAGAGGTAATCTTGAGTAAACTGCTTCAGGATCCACTGCAAAAGGAAAAAAGATTCAGATATTGTCATCTAACACAACTCATTACGAGCAGTAAAAAGAATGCTATAGGGTTGTTACTTACCATCCTGCAGTTCACTATTGTCTTGCATAAAGTGTAAACAAATAGTTCGATTGACATCTTTTGACCCATTTTAATAACAATCTTTATCAGTTTCCTCACTTGATGCTAGTTCATTAATATCTCATTGCTCTATATGCAGAAAGGGTCGAAGTGTGGATCTTTGACAATGATATATGTACCTAAAAGCACCAAGTTAATATTAGAAGCTAAACAACAATTAAAAAATGATGTAGTACGACACTCCATCCATCCCATTATATAAGATTTTATTACATGTATATGTAGACATCATCAGAACATTAAGGTAACACTCTTCCTTGTTACTATGTAGCCGGGGATTGTATATTTAGTCATTCAGTATAATGCATGTTGCTAAACAACAATTGAAAAACGAAAAGTCAGTAACTGCAATATCCTTAACATCAACCAAATATCATAATTCATAGTGGTATTGTTGAAATTGTTATTAATGAAATTGAACTGAACGGCAAATAGTTGCACCTATAGAGCATCACATTGTGAAGAACTAAAATAAACAAGTCATAAGGACATCTCTAGGCGATCCTTAAAAAGTTAAAGGACTAAAACCCTTAGTGGATATATATATATACATATATATATATATATATATTTAAAATAATAAAATAATATATATAGTAGCACATGGTAGTATATGAGATATGTGGGGTAACTACCACCGGGTGGTAGGATGGATTTTCCCTATATATATATGCGATAGTTACCCCACATATCTCATATACTACCATGTGCTACTATCTATACTATTTTATTATTTTAAATATATTCATATACTATATCTAAGATATTTCAACGCAAGTTACATGAAAAAATTGCATATGAGCCCATAGTTTTTGTTATATTTGTAAAATGCGTACATATTTATACGTAAAAAAGAGCATACTCAAAATATGATACATACTACCTAAAAATTAGTATATATACTACCTAATCATTGTTATATACTACATACAACACGTACATACTCTTGGTTTCGATAGATACTACATACAACATACAAAACGCAACTGGTGGTAACTACCAGTGCTTGTAGGAAACATTTGTCCTATATATATATATATATATATATATATATATATATATATATATATATATACTATATATACTCCAGTAATTTTTGGCCTTTTCTAGTTGATCCCCTTAAACTTAAGGTTGTAAACTTCAATTTGATCATGATCAAAGCAGGTTCAACCGAAATTAGCATGAATTCAAACATAAACATAGATAGTTTTGCATAACCGAACATAAAACATAAATTTAAACTAAGCTAAACTACTTTCGGTCGAAGTAGAGGTCGAGCCAATTCTTCCCCGTCATGTACGGTGTGCCGCGAGCCGGGTCCAGGCCAATACCATCGTCGGGGTCGTTGGGGAAGGCACTCCTCCACTCGTCGACGCCGATCTCCTCGTCCTTGGGGCCCACCTCGACGCCCTCCGTGACGTCGTCGCTGCCGCCTTCGACCTCGTCCTCAGAGGAGAGCGCGATAACCTCGCCGCCCTCCTCGCCGCCTTCGACCTCGTCATCGGAGGGGAGCGCGATAACCTCGCCTCCCTCCACGCCGGCAAAGATCGCCCGCTCTGTCTCCACGAGCTCCAGGTGCTGCCGCGGAGCTCTTGCATGTATGCCTCGGCGGCGGCCTCGGCCTCGAGGCACTCCAACGCCTCGTGATCCTCCCGCGCCATAGCCGAGCTCACCACCCCTGGCTCTGGCGGAACGAGGTCGACCAGACGTGTGCCGAAGGGGAAATTGAGCCTAGCCGCCACAATGTGGTAGAGGG